>NW_026622786.1:14643558-14943864 GCF_023065955.2 Ursus arctos | reverse complement strand
CAGACGCTTAACGACTGAGCCACCAGGCGCCCCTGTTCCATGTTTTAATACGCTTTGCTCATGCTCTTCCTTCTAGCTGGAATGCTCTTCCTGTCACTTGCCGGGCTCCGAGTGCCGGCCCTGAAGAGGCCAGGCCCTCGGGAGCACAGACCTTCAGCAAGGACCGCACACGGCACCTTGCTGCCTATATCCCTGCTACTTTTTGCTTGTCCTGCCCGTTCTCCGTCATCAGTCAGCAACTGACACCTGGAGTGGCCTCTCTCTGACACTCGTTCCTGTTTTTCCCCCTCAGCCCAGGAACTCTTGGTGTCCGGTCAGCTTGCCCCCCTGCTCTGCTTGCATCTGCATACGACTGGCTCAGGAGGCCTACCTTCTCCCTTGCTCCTGGACCCTATCCAGGCTGTGGCTGTGGCTTCACTCCTCTGCCTCTTGTTGAGGCTTATGTTATGGCCCTTCTCCCATCTTCACACCCCCTTCTTCAAGCTTGGGCACATGGGACTTTCTGATCTGCTATTAGAAGCCTTATAGTGCTCACACCTGCCTCGTGAGATATTTATCAAAGCCAGTTTTATGCGGCACAAAGAGGTCGGAATGAGACACCTGGGTTTAAATTCTGTCTTATTGACGGTGATTTGGGCCAGTCAATAAAAAACAAAAACACACACACACAAACAAAACCCTCTACATGCCTCAGTTTCCCCATCTGCAAACACAGAATGAAGATGCCTACCTCATAGGGTAGTTGTGAAGATTGTTAAGAAGTAGCATTGGCAAAGCCCCCTGCATGTCCTAGTGGCCTGGCGTGTCCTAGCGGCCTGGCGTGTCCTAGCACTTGATAGAAGCTTCCCCGCAGTACCTTTCTCCTGCTGCTGGGGTGGGACCCTGTGCCTTGCTCGTGTGTTTATTTCCCGCAGCACCCACAGCAGCATCCTGGGCCTGGCAGGTGATCCATGCCTGCGGATTGCATTAAATTGGAATTTCCCTGTGTCACTGTTCCATTCGTGTTCCCAGGGTAGGAGTCTAGCTGGAAGTACTATTTCATTTTCTTTCAACCAAATCGGAAAAGTGGGGTCTTTACCTGCTCATTATGCATGACGGTGATCTCTCCTCAGCATGCCGCATGTTGTTTATTTGAGCAAGGGTTTATTAAGGACCTGTTTCATGCCAGGCACCGGACCAGGTGCTGGTGACAAGAACACAGTCGTGCCCTCCGTGAGTTTTCAGTGCTGGGGACGCACAAGTAAATAGGGGGCTACAATGCCACGCACGTGATCAATGCCACGAGGACATTCAGGAAGGACTCAGACATAAGTGCGGATTCCCAAAAAGGTGGCATCTATCTATGCGGACTGGTGAAGGACAGGGAGTAGTTTGCCAGACCATGGAAATAAGGACGAGAGTTAAAGATGGCTCCTGGGAGAGGGAAGAACGGCGCGGTGGCAGGGAGGAGAGAGTGCACACGCGGGCATGCGCGAGATTCTTGGGGACCCGCAGGTGCAGAGCACAGACCCCAGGGTTGAGGTGCAGGAAGGAGAACAGGAAGCCCCTCCATACCATGCTTCTGAGTTTGGACCTTATCCTGCTGGCCATGAAGGGTCACTGAATTATCTGAAGAGAGGGAGTGTCATGATCAGATCTGCATTTTGGGAAGATGGTTCTGGAAGCATTGTGGAGAACAGATTGGGATATGGTCAGGCCGAGGCAGGGAGGCCATTTGGGCAGATCAATGGGAGCGGTGGCCTTCCGCGGGTCTGGATCACGTGGTAGGGGAAAGAAGGTGACGGAGTGGAAGAGGCATGGCTGGCCGGGGCACTGATAAGGAGTCAGGGAGAGGGAAATCCGTAACCACGCCCAGGCTGCTGGCTGGGGAATAGGGGTGACAGCATTGCTGTTCTCTTGAGTCGGAACAGGAAAGGAAAACGCGGAGTGGGAGAAAACGATGCTGAGTTTGAGGGACACGGGAGGCATCCAGCATGCAGCTGGGCCTGTGGGTCTTAAGCTCTGGAGACAGAAGTGAGCTGGAGTATAGACTGGTCATACTGAGGTTATCCCCAGAGAAGTCGGTGGTGAGGACAGGGCCTGGGACACACTGCTGTGTCCCGGGCACTGAAGAAGCTGCCCGGGGAGGGCTGGCGGAGACACAGGAGGGAAGCCCAGACACCGTGATGTTCGGATGCCAGGGAAAGAGGGTGAAGTACTCCAGGAAGGAATCATCAGCTGGACGGGGGGGGGGGGGGGGGAGGTCAAATTAGATAATACCTAATGTATTAAAATCTTAATCTGATTAAAACGTATTCACTGGATTTAGCAACAGGGTCCTAGTGAGAACAGTCTCAGGGGAGTAATGCGAGGAAGCCAGATTGTAGGGTGCCAAGGGGCGGGGTGGGAGGTGAGGAAACCAAGCTAGATTTAGACAACATTTCATGACATTTGACTTCAAAGGGGAGAAAAAAAATAGGTGGTAGCTAAAGCGGGGCCTGTGGTTGGAGGAGGGCTTTATTTGTTTAAGACAAAAGTTGTTTAAGTCGGTTTAAATGCTGATGGAAAAGAGACAGAATACAGAAGAGAATTCTTCCAAAATGCCCTCAGATTTATTCATTTATTTAGCCGTATCCCTTCTAGAAGGCTATTAGTCTTGGGTTTTTTTTTCTTCGTCTCCATTTCTAGGTGGAGAAACAACATGAAACCCAGAAAGGTAAAGTAGATTCCCTAAGATTCTACGTCAGGAAAATGGGAGAGACAGGCCTAGACTCTGGGGTTCCACCCGACAGTAAAGCTTCAGGAAGAAGCACGTATTTCCATCCACAGAATCCCTTGAGCTCAGAGCAGATCCGAGGAACTGCGATTATCGTGCCCCCCCACGCCCCACCCTCGACTGGCAGTAGAACCAGTCTCATAGCCCTTATCAGACTCTATGGAGCTGGAGCTTTAATGAGCAGCAGCAATCTGTTATTTTCCTCTTGTTTGCCTGGCAAGTTGCTCTTTTAATTCACATCAAGAGAGGGAGAAGGAGATGAATATTAAAAGCACGCATCGAGGGACCGAGGGAGGCAGGGAGCCAGGGAGCTCCTCAGTATGCAGGGACAGAGCAGGGTTTGACATAAGGCAGGATCCATGCCTGCGTCGGTTCTGGTCTCTGACAAGCCTGCCCTTGGGGAATGTTGCTCACTCCACTGCCCTGCTGTTGGGAGAAAGGGTGTTTCTGGAATTGTCTGAACTGTGGGCTTGGCTCACTCTAAAATGACAGCAGAAAGACACTGTCGTACTGAGATCCTGAAACAATAATTTGTTCTCGAGGAAGGGAGTGGGGTGAGGGGGAGAGTTTTTGTAATGGGACATAGCTCATTAAAAAGAGCATTAAGTCCCATAGGTCTGGGATGGTTTGCGGTATAGGGAAGATGGAGGCATAAGATCATAATATCCGAAGTACCAACGTTTTCTTTTGTGTCTACCCAGCAGCGAGGTTCAGATTCACCACGTTCACTTCCTAAACTGGTGGAAATCTGGGACAGAGGCCAGCAAACGTTTGGGACTTGTGTGTCACAGCTGGTCCAGATGACCCAGTCCAGATGGGACTTTTCTGCTCTGTGAGTCTGAGAACTGGAAAGAATAAGAGGGAGCACAGAAGGATAGCTTTATCCCCAGGTGCTACCAAGAATGTTCACCATCAGAGACAGAGAGGGCTTGTATATGCTGATTCAGCCAAGGTCAGTTCTTCTGGAAAACCTCAGGGTTGTGGGCCAGGCTCGGTTGGTGGGTTGTTAAGGGTAATAATCCTGTACCAAGCTCAAAACGACACACGGCTGGCAACCTCAAGGTCTAGCACAGTACGTGGAATGTGGTAAATGCTTAGTAACTGAGTGAATGCTCTTGATTCTTTATGCCTTTACTCAATTGACCTAGGCCAATTCAATCCAACAAATATTTACTAAGCACCTGCTAGGACGTAGGAACCTACAAAGCTTCAGGAAGAAAAAGGTGTCTTCCCAGTTGGAGCAGAGGCTGTCAGTGCCTCTGTCCACATTGCCTTGACAGGCCCGCTTCTGGAACAAGCCACTGGCTCCTTCCTGGCAGCACTTGTGACTCTCTGCCTTAGGGCCTTCTCTGGTCTCAGGAGCACTCTCGGCCTGTGCACAGGGCAGGCTCAAAGTGTGTGAGCCGGTGCTCCCGGGGGTAGTCTTCAGCTACAGACAGGTGGAAGTCGGGGCATAGACACCTCAACCCCCTCACCCCTCAGGTGGAACAATTCTGAGGTTGCTCTACACAGTCTTCCAGAGGTTCCCAGAGGACGTGAGTCCCGGTTGCCCACACTTCCTGATCAATTGTGTTGACTTCCTGTGTTGACTTCCTGTCCTTCCTGTTCCCCACTCCCCTACAGGTACCTCCCGGGATGGCTTTCCAAATACACTACTTGTCGTCAAATCTTCCTTCCAGGGTCTGCTTTTAGGGGAACCTAACGTAAAAGATGTAATCTGTGGTAAGTATATTTGAGTAGGACCTGCAAGAATGGGGAGGAAGTTTCCACCGCTGAGCCACTGGAGGCAAAGGTGGGGGGAAGGGAGGTGAATGGTTAGTACACGCGAATGATCACAGCTGAGCACCTGCCTAAAAGAGGAGAGTGAAAGACAAGCTCTCTGGGAGTAGTACTGTATGGAATCTAATACTGTTGCGTCCCCCCCAAAATCTATGTCCATCTAGAACTTCAGAATCTGACCTTATTTGGAACTACGGCTTTTGTGGATGTGACTAGTTAAGATGAGGTCGTCCTGGATGGGGGTGGGCCCTAAATCCAACAACTGGTGATTTTGTAAGAAAAACCACAGAGAGATACACCCAGGGAGGAAGGCCACGTGATGACAGAGTGACAGGCTGGGGCGGGCGAGGCTACCATCTGGGGAAGGCCCCGGAGGGCTGGCCGCCATCACAAACTAGGAAGAAGCAAGGGAGGGTTCTAGGCAGAGACTCACAGGGAGCCCGGCCCTGCTGACACCTCCTTTTCTGGTTTCTGGCCTCCAGAACTGTGAGAGAATCCACTTCTGCTGTGTCAAGCCCCCCAGTTTTGGCACTTTGTTAATGGCCATCCTCGCGAACAGGTGTGAAAGCAAACTAGACAAGAATGTGCAGAACAGAAAATGCTATTTAAACACAAGGTAGGGATTGTTTTTCCTGCTGTTACTCTTCTTTCAACGGCCCGCGAGTCTCTAGCCTGCCCATGTGTTCACTGAGTCGGTAGGAAACCCTCCAAGGAACCTAGCAGGCTCCTTTCTGTCTGCCTTCTCTGGCGTAGGGCGGCCCTGCGGGCCCGAGTCTGCGGAAGCCAGGCCGGTGCTGGCTGCAGGCGGATGCTGCTTCTCTGAGCTCAGGGCAAGGAGGACAGACGAGGGCTCTGAAGGCACAGAGAAATGTCAGCCCAGTGCGCACTCATCGGGCAGAGAGAGGGATTTGCTGCCTAATGAGACTTGAAAAATATTTACAAAGTAACATCAAAGCCACTAGTTAGAAGGCTGGATAAGAAACACAATGAAAGGGGGACATTTACGAGGTCAAGAGGGGAGAAGGGATGTGTAGATATGGGGAGGGAGTCTGGTCTGATTTCCCCAATCCTCCCCCATGGCCATCTCACTACTGCTCATCTTTATAACTTTTCATGAGGCCGTAGAGGTGCCGCTCCTGATTGGGGCATCTGGGTCTACCTTCTTTTGGTCTCAGGTCCTATAAACCCTATCGCCTCCTGGGTATGATTCAGTGAGGGAATGCTCCTTGTCTTCAACTACTTTCCCCACTTACTCTTCCCGACTTATTATTTCCCTACCTTATGTTTCTTTAATAATTGGCCAACCCTTTATTTCCACCCCAAAAATAAAACAAAACACCAGGGAGTTCACATGCAAGTGGCCTTTGGGGCCTAACCCATTAGCTTCAATTTTGACTTACATGTGGTCAACAGTCATCAAGGACGTCTTGCTGGGGAATGGGGAAAGAAAGCAAAAGTCTCAGCCTCTCTGAGTTTTGACCATGTGACAGTTCTGAGCACTGAGCCAGCCCCCTGCACCCCCCAAGCCACCAGGGGCTAACACTTCAAGACCAGCTCCTCCTACTAGGGCCCTCATGCAGGGCCTTCTTCCTCAATGCTCTGTCTATATACTGCATGGGGTATCAGGTCTAGAGCAGGCCTAATGTCTCTGGTCATAATACCAAATACTCGCAGCTAGCACATGCTCTTTTAAGTGTATTATCTCAGCTAACCCTCCAGGCATTCTAGAAGATAGCTCATCCATTTTACGGAGGCAGAACGGGAAGCTTACGTCACACAATTCCTAGGTGGCACCGTCAGGATTTGAACCCACAGCTCTCAAACTCCAGAGCCTGAATCACTAACAAGACTCTACTTCACAAGGTTCTTCCAGTTCTTCCTTCAGTCATTCTCTAGGCACCTCCTGCCTCTTTCTCCTCTTGCCAGCCTGACCCATAAATGCAGGGTGGGGAGTTGTCGTTCCTTCATCTTCCTAGGATTTTGCATAGGTTGAAGGGATGGCGGGGGAAGGGAGAGATGGTTAATTTTACTTCAGTCTCCACGCTCACCTCAAGCAGTGCTTCCCAAATATTTTGTTCAGGGGCTGCGACACCCCCTAGAGGAGACCCTTCATAGCATCGCTGGCCTTTCAGGGTAGCTTCAACTTCTGTGCTCAAAACAGCCTCTCTTTGAAAGGAAATGGAGACAAAGCCTCAAAATAGTTCTTCTGTGGATCTTTATATAAAATGTGCTTGAGGGCTTTTAAATGCAGAGTTATGACTCCCAGCAAGAGTTTGGCCCCTTTCCTCCCATTTTCCTCCCAGGGCAGATCCATGCCAGTTAGCTGAGCCGAGGCTTAGAAGCTCCCCTGGGGCTGGAAAGGCTGTTCAGACGTGTGAAATCTACCCTCTACACCCTGCTTCTGCTCCCCTTTTCTGTCTTCTTGTTCCCCGTTGGGAGCAACACTGCCAGGCGTGGGTGGGGAGGGACAGGACTGGGTCCTGGTAGTTGGTCCCTGGACATGCCAGGGTGGGGACTGGTCTGGCCAACCTCAGAGGCCCAGGAAGAACCAGGGACCTTGAGAGAAACCTGGCTCTGGCTATAGGGCTGCGAGGGCGAGGCTGGGATTGGTACAGCAGTAGCTCTGCGGGACGGTCCTATGGGAAGCCGCCAGCCCACCGGGCAAGGGTCAGTCAGTTCTGAAATCAAGGCCAGATTCATAGGCCGGGATCCTACCACTTTCTCCCGTGCTTACCCCCTCTTCTCTAAGCCGCTCTCTAACTTATTTCCCCATCGTAGGATGCATCAAAATACATTGACGATAGTGGGCTTTGGAGGCAGGCTGGATTCAAATCAGGGATCAGCTGTGGGTCTGGGGCAAGTCCCTTACTTGGCAGAGCCTCAGAATCCTCACTGTTTTAACTGTTGGGGTGGCTGTGAGAATTCATAAGAGCCCTCAGTGAACGATTGCCCTTCCTGTTATTCACCTACCAACCACCTGCCGCTCTGCAAACCCTCCTTGCTTCCCACTTTTTGAATGACCCAAGGGTCAAGCTGGCAAGAGAGGGTAAGGGTCCTGGGATAAATATATTCAACCATCCTATTCTTTGAGGGAGACTAGATGCCAAGGAAAGCACTGGGGAAAAGTAGAGATGGAATCCCCAGGACAAAAGAAGTCTCTCTTCCGTAAGCATTTACTGTGGACCAGGTACTGGGGGATATTTCCCGTGCCTCCTTATTTAACTCAGAACAGTCCTACAGGGTAGATGTTATTCTTCCCATTGTTCGGATAAGATCCTTGGAGACGGTAATTTACAGTCCCAGAATCAAATAAAGAATGCATGTGTAGTTCGTATATACAATGGAATATTAATTACTCAGCCATCGGAAAGGATGAATACCCACCATTTGCATCGACATGGAGGGAACTGCAAGGGATTATGTTAAATGAAATAAGTCAGGCAGAGAAAGAATAATCATATGGTTTCACTCATATGTGGAACATAAGGAACAGCATGGAGGACCACAGAGGAAGGGAGGGACAACTGAATGGGAAGAAATCAGAGGAGACAAACCATGAGAGACTCTGGACTCTGGAACCAAACTGAGGGTTACAGAAGGTGGGGGTGAGGGGATGGGATAACTGGGTGATGGGTAGTAAGGAGGGCACATGTGGTAATGAGCACTGGGTGTTATATGCAAGTAAAGGATCGTTGAACACTGCATCAAAAACTAATGATGTACTATCTACTGCCTAATTGAACATAATAATAATAAATAAATAAGACCACTAAAAAAACAAAACAAAACAAAAAAGAATGCATGCGCGGACACCTGGGTGGCTCAGTCCATTAAGGGTCTGACTCTTGATTTCAGCTCCAGTCATGATTGCAGGGTCCTGGGATCAAGCCCCTGGTCGGGCTCTGCGTGCCTGGTTGCTACGCAGGGAGTCTGATTGAGATTCTCTCTCTCTCCCTCTCTCCCTGCTCATACTCTCTCTCTCTCTCAAATAAATAAACAAACCTTAAAAAAGAAAGAAAGAATAAATGCAAAGCCAGCTCTTCAACTCAATTTTTTTTTTTTTCCTGGTCAGGAGCAAGAGATGCTTGGAGATGAGAAGAGAGGCACCCCATGGTCTCCTTGCCCCCACCAGCCCTGCAGTCCTCACTGTGGCTGCTTTCACCTCCTGTTCCCATTGGGATCTCAGCATCCTGTCCGGCTGGCTCCACAGAAACTGTGGCAACCCCACAGCCAGGCGCCAGGCCCCACCCAGGGCTCTTAACAGGAAGGACTAAAAGGTGTAGAGAGGAAAGGAGGGCCTGTGGGAATAGTCAGTGAAAGACTATGGGACTGTAAAAGGCCAAACAGCAAATACTTCCAGCATGGCAGACCACGTGGTCTCAGCTGTTGTAGCTAGTGCAAAACCTGCCTGGTCACCAGTCACCAACCGGTATGGTTGTGTTCCAATAAAACTTTGTTGATTAAAATGGGTAGTTAAGGACAAAAATGTCAGGATTTTCTCCACCCCCTGTCCTCGGTGATGTGGCCCATGGGCCGTACTTTGGGTAGTGAGGCCTGAGAATGTCCAGCCTGAAGGTTTTCCGGCTTCTGCTGGAAGAGCCATTTCCCCGAAGAGGGTACCACGGGCATCTGCAGCAGAGGGGACCCCTCTGGATGAGGGGAGCTAGTTTTACTTATTTTTTTACTCATTAGTTTTACTGATGTTTACCACAAAGGGCCTAGGGGAGACACAATGAAGATGGGAAGTTTACCCTATAAATTTTCAGTAGCATTTATATTTTCTCTTCAGTGGGGAAAGCTCTTCCTTGAGGTTGGTGTGTTAGGCTAAATGATCCAAAGGACCCTGACCTGCTTTCATTCCATTTTTTTCTTGGGTCTCAGCTTGGAAGAAGAGGGGAAGATGCAAGGATCACGGGGAGGCTCTAGAACCCAGATTATGACCATCCCCTGAACTCAGACACCTGCCCACATTTTCAGCAGACTTCAGCGCTGCCCTGTCCCCAAGCCTGCTTGCTCTCAACTGATCAAAGTGGAGAGGGACTAGCCTCCAACTTCTTGTTCTTTTCAGGAGGAAGTTGACTCAACTCACACAAATGGGGCATCGAGGCTGTAATTTAATGGTGTCTATCAATACAGCATTACGACCTTAAGAGTTCAAGTTTTAGAATCAGTGCAACAGGCTTCCCTAAGTTTCACTATGCCACTTACTAGCTGTGTGGGCAACTTATTTGAACTGGTTTTTTTTTTTTCTGACTACAAAATAACACCCATTAAAAAAAAGGAGCACCCATAAAATGAAAAAAAAAATTACAGCAAAATTTAATACTTAAAGTAAAAAGTTCACTACCTAAAAGTTCTATCAGCCCTGGACAACCACAATTGAAATCTTAATATATATATTTCTCCAGTATTTTTTAATGAATATTATAATATACAAAATATTTTTCTCAAATGGTCTTATCTTCTGTTATTATGCCTATACAACTTATTTTTTCCCGTTACTATATCCTGTATATCTTTCTATGTCAGTACATGAAAATGTCTCTTTCCTTTAACCGGTGCACGGTACACTCACATACCATAATTTAATCAACCAAGGCCATTTGTTTAACCTCATTAAGTCTCAATTTCTTGTAATTTCAATAAGGATAATAACAGTGTCTACTTCATAGAGATGTTGTGAGGATTAAATGAGTTTTTATTTGGAAAGGATTGCATATAGTGCCCATGGTTTTTTAAAAACTCAAATAACAATGATAGCAAATTATTTATATTTCATATCTACATCCCAAGGGCCTTTGCAAGTTGCACATGATGCCAACTCGTGGACACACATGGAACACAAGCATAGAAGGAGTAGATGACTGGAAATGCTCCCATCACTGCAAAGTGGACTAACAACTTGAGTTTCCAGATGTATACACTATTTACTGAATCTAGCCAATAGAGAAGATTAATTGGAAAGATTAAAAATCACTTCGGACCGGAATTATCTACCACGGCACAAATGCAACAATTGTTTGCTTACATTTCTTACTTAGGTATTTGGGACACAACCAAGGATCTGGAAGGGCTTGATTCTTGTTCTGTACAGTGCCCAACTCCTTGCCACCACACACTGGGGTTTATAAATAGGAATTTTGATGTGGTGACACAACGTAATGTAAAGTGCACTTGGCTTACGTCGAGCAAGTGACATCTGTTGCCTGTTATCAGAAGTGGAAGTCTGAGCACTTCTCCCCACCGTGTCTCAGCATCGGAGTTGCCAAGAAAAACATAAACACAGTCAAGCACTGGAGGGAACAATGGTGACGTACGTAGAGGAACAACACAGCGAGATTAGCTTCAGTAGTGAGAGTTGGTCTCCCGTGGTCAGTAGGCCCCCTAGGACAACTGGACTGCACTCACCCCTCTTGTGTTGCAGACCTTGTCCCCTTCTTGCAGAAGACAGATATAGCAGTGGGGTTGGCCAGGTGTCTTATGACACATTCAGGAGAATACGAGTATACTGGACACTGAGTCTTAAAACAGAGAAAGATATTCCCACGCAAGGTGCCAAGTTCAGCACTGGTTGTGAGGACTCCTCATCTGTTGGTAAGAAAGTGTTTCAGGCCCAGGTCCCATTCTTATGGGGCCAAGAGGGGGTTGAAGGCAGTGTGCATAAGACTGCCATTCCAAGTAGTTTAAACACAAAAGTCACCCTTGAACCAGAGCTCCGCCCCAAGAGATCTGTGACAAACAGTATCCTTGATTCTCTCATCAGTGAAATAGGACGAAAAACTATTGAGCCATCCAGACTATTTGGGAGGATGAGGGAAGAGCATAAAAGAACCTAAGAAAAGGCTTATTGAGATGAGTAAATGTTGAATACATGAATTGGTCACGATGCATAATTGATCATGCGTCCTCTAAACAGGAAGTGAACACAGCTGTGTAAAAGAGAAGCTGGGATTAGAGACGGGTCTGCTGCGAGGGTTAACGTGATTTCAGGCCGCATTCGTAGAACTGTGTCAGGATACAACTGCTCCACTCTGCTCTGCACAGACCATATCTCTGGGCTTGTGTGCGGTCTGGGTGGAGGAAACTGAGGCTCTTTGGGTCTGGGAGAGAGAGCAGATGGGGCACATGACCACCCTCACACCCTTAGAATATCCGCAGGCCTTCTGTATAGCTCAAGACTCGGGGTCTGCCCTCCTTGGGGGCAGAATTTGAGAGATTTGGGTCCGACAACCTGCAGAATTTCTTCACAGGCAGAACTGGTCATAGAAGGAAGAGACCCCAACAAGTCCCCCGACATGTGGGTATGTGAGCAGAGCCTGATGGCCATGGGTCTTGGATATGATGGGGGAAATGAAAGCCACAGATAGGTGGTTGGGACAGATGGTCTCTGAGGCACCCTGGGATCCTGATACTCACCAACACCATGGTTGGTTCCCAAAAGCAGAAGCAACTGTGTGTTTACTGGCAAGGACACAGATGCAGAGAAGGAAAAGAACTTTGGGATTCATTATTCAGCCAACTCCTTACAGTACGTTGGTCATTTCTATACTAATACAAAAGGAGTGGAGAACTGACATATGTTTGGGGTTGAATCGGGTCCCACCACAAAAGATATGCTGGAGTTCTAGCCCCCAGTGGCTCAGAACGTGATCTTATTTGGAAATAAGGTTTTTACAGAGGTAAACAAGTTACAGTGAAAACATGAGGGTGAACCTTAATTCAATACGACTGGTGTTTTCTTATAAAAAGGGGAAATTTGGACACTGAGACAGAAATGCATCTTCCCCTTAGAAGATGAACTAAAGATACAGCTAGGATGCCAAGTGCAGATGGAAGACTGCAGCAGCACGGCTGCAAGCCAAGGAACACCTGCAGCTACTAGAAGCTACGATAGAGACCAGAACGGGTCCTTCCCTAGCACCGTCAGAGGAAACATGGCCCCGCTGACAACTTGATTTTACTGCTGGCCTCCAGAACTCAAAGGCAATAAATTTCTGTTGGTGTAAACCATGTAGTTTGTGGTACGTTTTTATGGCAGCCCTGGGAAGCTAATATGACATAGTCATAAATAAGCATTATTGTGCTGGGTGTTGTGGCAAAGGGAAAAAAAACCATATTTATCAGGTACATGTAGAAAAAAAAAGAATAAACCCACTCTTGGCAGTGTGGAACTGGTGGAACATTCTGAGGAAGATAAGACAATTTGAAAGAAGGTGCACATTTGACCATAATAAACTGACAAAATACACAGATAAATGAGCTTATGCATGAGGAAGAAATAAAACCAAACCACCACAATAAACACATGGAGCATTTTTCTCCCAGAGATCTGAAAGTTCTTGAGCTTTAAATTAGCTTAAAGCTACAATTCTGAATTTCTCTTTGGAGGGCAGATCTGGCTTTAAGATGAGAAAAAGGAGGTCATGGTTGTTGTCAGAATGTTCCCATAGGTGATCTAATTGGTTGGAGACAGAGCCCTGCCCTGTTTCTGTCTGGGTTTGGGGGCCGAGGCAGGATGTGGGTTGGGCTCCAGCCTCACCTACTTTGTTCTCAAGTTCACGTGCCCTTTGGGCAGCACCAAAATAGCTCTGCAGAAGTTCGAGCTCCTTTCACACCTCCCACAGTCAGAGAGGGTGTTGCAGAGCGAGGCTGGTACACAGCATGGGGATAGGGCAAGGAGTATTTTGGAAGAGGAAGAAACAATTATCCTCTCCTCTCAGTTGATCCCAAGGCTTATTATATCTTATGCAATTATAATTCTTGAATCCTAGAGCAGGAGGAAGCCCTGGGTGTCTAGGAGAACTCTCTTACTTTGCAAAGAGAAACTGAGGCCTGTTGGGAGTAAGAATGGGGTTTTGATGGCATTATGGGCAGGGATTCAGGCATTGGTGAATTCTCCAATCATCTTTCCTCCTGATAGTATGGATGGAGAAACACGCAAGAAATAGTAGCCATGTCGGATACAGAGTGTCACAAGATAGTGAGACTCACTGTTCAACTTTCCTACAAATTTGAACTGGAGAATGTGGCTTTATGCCTCAAATGAACCTCCACTGTCCTCTTAAAGTTTGAATGCAAAGCCTTATGATACTCTCACCCTCCGGCCAGCTCTTAAAAGAAAGGAACCTCAGAGGAAGGATAGAAAAGGCAGGGTGGGGAGCAGAGAGAGGGGAGAACTTGGCTTGCCCAAAGGTGCCAGATCTGGCTGCAAAATATCCTCCCAGATGCATAGATGAGAGGCAAGCAGAAGAGGAGTAAGTGATGCCTTTAAACATACCGTGATTCTGCCTATGGGGAAATGTGTTCCAATCAACATTTTAGGCTCTCATCACCAATCACTATAACTTTCCCTCCTTTTTAGGTAGAAGCGCAGGGTAGGGGTGAGCCGAAAGGAGGGTGGATTGACAATGAATGGATAAAGAAGATGTCACACAGACACAGACACACAGACACACACACAGACACACACACACACATACACAGTGGAATATTATTCAGCCCCAGAAAGAATGAAATCTTGCTATTTGCAGTAACATGAATGGATCTTGACAGCATTATGCTAAGTGAAATAAGTCAGATAGAACAAAGCAAATATCATATGATCTTTTTTATATGTGGAATACAAAAACAAAGGCAAAAACCCAAAAAAGCTGAGTTCTTAAATACAGAAAACTGATTGGTGGTTGCCAGAGGTGGGATCAGGGAATGGGAGTGCCAGGGGGTGGAGAAGAAATGGGCAAAGGGGGGGGCCTGGATGGCACAGTCGTTAAGCGTCTGCCTTCAGCTCAGGGCGTGATCCTGGCATTGTGGGATCGAGCCCCACGTCAGGCTCCTCCACTATGAGCCTGCTTCTTCCTCTCCCACTCCCCCTGCTTGTGTTCCCTCTCTCGCTGGCTGTCTCTCTCTCTGTCAAATAAATAAATAAAATCTTTAAATACATACATACATACATACATATTTAAAAAAAAGAAATGGGCAAAGGGGGTCAAAAGGTACAAACTTCCAGTTTTGAAATAATTAAGTCCTGGGATATAATGTACATCATGGTGACTATAGTTAATAATATTGCTTTACATATTTGAAAGTTGATAAGAGAGGAGTGCCTGCTGGCTCAGTTGGTTAAGTGTTCCGACTCTTGATTTTGGCTCAGGTCATGATCTCAGGGTTGTGAGATCAAGCCCCGTGTTGGGCTCCCCAGTCAGTGGGGAGTCTGCTTGAGATTCTTCCCCTCTGCCCCTCCTCCTGCTCATGTTCTCTCTCTTTCTCCAAAATAAATAAATCTTAAAAAAAGGAAGTTGCTAAGAGAATAAATCTAAAAAAGTTCTAATCACAAGAAGAAAATTTTTTTTGTGACTTTCTATAGTGATGGATATTAACTAGTCTTATTGTGATGATCATTTAACAATACATACAAATATCAAATCATTATGTTGTAAACCTGAAACTACTATCATGTATATGTCAATTATACCTCAATTTAAAAAAAGGTTAAATAGAAAGAACAAATCTCTGCCTTTAAAGAGATCTGGAAGACTTGGTACTTATCGGATTAACTAGTTGGTGTAATACCAATTATGACCATAGTTTTTAAGAAAAATAAAATGTATTGGTCTCTAAAGCTATGTAAAAAAATTATTCCAGACTTATTGACTTAAAACAATCATACTCTAAACATGTATTATCTTGGAATAAGCAAGAAAAGAAAGGAGGGCAAAGACATGGGTGTGGGGGGAGAGGGCCAAGACTTCTTGCCATAAAGACAGAAGAAGGCTAATGAGGTGACTTAGGATGGGCCCCTACACAGTCTCAGAATGGGGCTGGTCACTAGAGAGAACACATGATCAGAGGATTGAAACTTGCAGCTTTACCCACTGACCTCCAGGCAGGGAAAGGGGTGGGGGTTGCAGATTAAAGCCGTATACATACTCCTGAACAACAAGCTTTGAGGAACTTCCAGGTGGTAAACATGCCAGGAGGGTCCTGTACTCCAGTTCCACCCCTGTGAAAGGTGGAAGCTCCTGCCCTTGAGATTCTTCCAGACCTTGCCCTATGTACCTCTTCATCTGGCTGTTTATCCACGTCCTTGATAATATCTTCTATAAGAAATCAGTAAACCTAAGTGTTTCTCTGGGTCCTGTGAGCCTCTACAAAATTAACTGAATCCAAGGAGGAGGTCACAGGGACCTCTGATTTACAGCCAGTTGGTCAGAAGCACAGGTGACAATCTGGACTTGTGCTTGGCTTCTGAAGTGGGGGCAGTCTTGTGGGATTGAGCCCTAAACCTGTCGGATCTGATGCCATCTTCAAGTAGACAGTGTCAGAACTGAGTTCAGTTTATGGGACACCGAGTCAGTGTCTGCTGAGAATTGGAGAATAGCTTGGTGGTGTTAGAAAACATATCAGAGAAAGTGATTTGCCCATGTCCAGAACTGGTTAGTTGCACATCTAGGCCCAGTGCTTAATTGTTCTGATTTCAATGGTGATCAGTTCAAGCCAGTACAATTCAATTCAACAGTTATTAAGCACTTACTCTGGGTAAGGCATTGTTCTAAAATCAGAAAATGAGTGGACAGTCTCTGCCACCAACTAACTTATGATTTGGTGTCAAATACTATAGAAGAAAACAAAGCTGTAGTAGGGCAGTAATGCCCTCACCCTTGGTTGCATATCAGAATCACCTAGGAAGCTTTAGTACTGTACTGACTCTACCACCAGAGTTGTAGGGTTAATTGCTTTGGGGTGAGGTCCAGGCATTGGTACTTTTATAATATCCCCATGTGGTTTTAATGGGCAGTCAGGGTTGAGAATCACTGTGTATGGGGAGCAGAGAAAAGCAGAGAGTTAAGGGCCATGGTGAGAGCAAGAAAAGTTCAAGGCTTTATTCAATGAGCTGGAAGAATGTTTTGGGTTCCCATAGGTGGAACTTGGGATGGGAAAGCCTTCCCTAGCTGTGAGGAACCACATGAGCAAACCATAAAGGCAAGACACATGACACATGATCAGAGAATACCTGGCTGGTTTGTGTGGTTCTCAGAGCACCTAGGGAGAAATGGCAGATAAACAGGAAAGATGGAGTGAAGACTGCTTTGTCCAAGGACACGCAGAAAGCACTGGCAAAGCCAGAACCAGAATGTAAATCTCTTGGCTCCTAGATCACAGCAGGGAGCAAGGTCAAGGAATGAGTCCCCTGAAATCAGAACAGCAGTTCCGGGACAGGCTGAGGAAACCAAGCCACAGACTCTTCTCTGTCTGGTCAAATCCCAGTGACCCAGGGCAAGGATAGGCCGAGAACCAGAGAAAACTTTCCAGTTGTACTAGTTTGGAGGAAAAGCTCTCCGATTCTTCTGAGAATACAGTGAATCAGGAATGGTTTGCCTTCTGTGAACTGCCATCTTATACATAATGAAGTGGAGACCAGGAGTTCATTAACTTTTTCCAGGTCACATGGGTGGGAAATTTACCTGGTTTCCAAGTCACTGCCTTTCCCATTTATTTGAATTCTCCCTCGCCTTGCACTCCCAGTCTAGGTTGTGCATTGACACTCCTCCATGGAGCCTGCGCATACCTCTGTATTTTAAATCTTGTTTTATACTTACGATCCTGTTTACCTTATTTAGACTGTGAGCTCCTTGAAGGTAGGGTCACCTCTTATTCAAGTGAAATCAAAATTATATGGGGCTCCGAGATACATATTACAACGATTCATTTATTTTACAGTCACTTAATAAATGATTACCAAGGGCCAGGTACTTGAAACAGAGTAGAAAAAAGATTTAGTTGCTGTCCTCAAGAAGCTCATAGTCTATTAAAAAACCTCTGTGAAGAGTGGTCATCCAGCCTGTGTCCTCTCTCATCTTGCTCTGTTGACCTTACTGATTAATCCTCACCTACTCGGTGCACCTATAATCCAGGTATCTAATCTCTTCTTTGGCCTCGGATAAATTAAATTCTACTGTGTTGATAGGATTCGTCTGGATCAGCCCCCTGGAAATGTGATTTGTAAAGTAGACCAGAAAAAATAAACCACGGCATGGAAAGGCAATTTTTGAGGCAGACAAATGGATTTTAAATAGTAGGCATAGGGCCAGGCAGCTAGGCTGTAGGCGAGAAGAATGTCAGTCCTAAGGTTGGCAATGGTCACTGAGCACAGAGTTACTACATTTCAGAGTGCAGGTCAGTAGGCCACACAATATCAGTTATTCAGAACTTCAGGTATTTGACTATTCAGGTTAATGACAAAAGAACACCAAAACAACAAATTTTAGGTTAAACTGGTGCAATCTTAAATTAAGTCCATGAATGCTTCTGAAGCTGGAAAAGCCTGAGCAGTGTGCCTCTGTCCTTGGTGCTGAAACAGAATCATAAATTGGGGCCTTGCCCTTGAAGTGCTGGTTGTATCTGAGACGTGCCGGTGGATGGGGGGAGGTAGGAAGGTGAGGAGAGGGTGACACATGGTTCTCCACACCACTTTCATTGGGAATGGGATAGTGTGGTCAATACTAAAATGCCACAGATATGTGCCTATTTGACATAGGTGTTTGAGGGTGGCTGGGGAAGTCAGCTGCCTTTAGCTCCTCCAGGTTCCTTTATGCCTCTGACAAATGTATGTGTATCTCAAGACTGGATCTTCTTACATATACTGAAACTACAAAACTCAGGCCTGACTCTAAAGCCACGCTCTATTTTCTCTTCCTTGCACCTTGCCATTATGTTTTGACTGTGATTTACATTCAGAGGAATCAGGTTGACATGTTTATGGATCTTTCCTATCACGTAATGAATCCTATTAGGGTTAATTCATCTTATCTCAATACATAGTACATTACTGGCACTGACGGATGCCCAGTAAATTCCTTTGGAAATAAATATGAACAGTTAACACTTGATTATCTATGGAAAAGATCTAGAGAGGTCTACTGACTAGGGAGGATTCAATTTTCCTCTACACTGTCTCCTCAGTAAGAAATAATTTACAATCTTAAATCCAACTAAAACTTTACCAAACAATCAACCCCATCACTGCTTTATTGCCTAATTGAGGGCTGTGAGTGGGGTGAGAAGCCAAAGCCCAAGAAAGTTAGCCAATGGGTCTGAGATAATGGTGTTAATATTTCACATTTGTGTTTTTCTTTAAACTCTTCTAAAGTGTCATTACTTCCAACTCCAGTTGATCATCACAAAATGCATACAAGGTAGATAGCCTAAGCATCGTCATTCCTATAAATATGTAAGACTGAGGCTCAGGGACATTAAATGCCTTGGTTGGCAAAACAATGTAAGTTATAGCTGATCTTGAAAAGATGTTTGAAGTCCCTTGACCTCCAACCAGAGTTCTTTCCATTGCTTGATAGAGAGACAAGGCAAAATTAAGACAAAAACCTCAGAATCTTAGCTGCTTCACTCAGCAGCCCTCATATGTCAGTGGATGTTTCCTGATAGGAATCATCCCCTTTCAGCTGCAGGGATACTCTTCCTCCCATAGGTGCTAACAGAAAGAGCAGAATTATCTTGTGTGCCTTTATTCCGTCTTAATTTATCTAAGTAAGTCTTGCCTCCTACCTTAAAGCCAGGGCATTATATACTTTTTAAAGTATTAGTTATCTGCCTTGGTCATTCTTAAATTCAAGCCAATTGCTGGCTTTCAATACTGGCCAAAAAATAAACAGATCTAATCTGTATTGAGTACCTAACACTCATTTTATTTGTTCAACATTTACTGATATTTTCCCGTTAGGTGCTCTTGATTTCTTGTAAGGAAGCTGTGAGGGGACCCAAAAATGATTAAGTCCTAAAGGGACTTACAGAATTGTTGGGAGACAAGCTATAAAGCTGTGAAATGTTGAGTAATAATATGAACAATTTAAGACAGGAATAGAAGAGCTATCACAAGGCAGAGCCTGATTGATTGCCAAATAAGTGATGCAGACAAGAATGCTATGGTTTTGAGGTATTATACATTGATTTCAGGAGATTGAATTGGATTGGGTGTAGCTCAAGGGGTAAACGGTTACAGAGAAGGCACTAACAGAAATTTTCCACCAAAATGCAATAAGGGAGATTCCCTTGACAGGCAGGCTCTGGAGAAAAGAGGTAAGAGGGAGGAAAATATGCTAGTTTATTCTGAGTCCCATGAAGTAAGAGGAAAAATTTTATGATTATGAGACAGAAGTATACTTGCAGTCTCTCCGGCATTGAGTACGAAAGATTAAGAGATACAGACATTTATTTATTACAAAAATCTTTATTGAGTCTACTCTGTTCTCTTCTCCAGGGCCAGGGATACAATGGGGACCCCAATAGCCATGGCCCCTACTCTCTTAGAGCTTACAGAATAGAAGCAGGGATCCATATAGTGCTGTGGGAGCACAAAGGAGAGACTGCCCAGCTGCCTTGAATGCTGGCTTCCTACAGGAAATGACATTTTAGTTGCGACCTAAAGTTCAGGCAGCAAATAGCTAATTAAGGGAGCTTAGGAGCATAGGAAAGATTGTTCCAAGCAGAGAAAACAGCATGCATGATGACCCAAAAGTGAAAGAGCATATGGTCTATTTTGCAAAAAAGAAGCGTAGTTTGCTGGAGCCCAGGGTTTGAGGCAAGAAGTCACAGAAGCTGAGGCTGGAGAAATAAGCAGCAGCCAGGCTGCACAGGATCTTGGGCTTTGGGGATAAAAGCCAGGCCTGGGGAAGAGACGAGAAAAATACATTCTTGAAGGGTTCTATCTGGAGAATGGCATGAGATTTGCACTTCTGAAAGATCTCTCCAGATGCGATGAAGAGTAGATTGTAAGGGGCAGGGAGCCTAATGAGGAGGCTGTGAGACAGTCATTCAGGCAAGAGAGGATGGTGCTGTCCTAGAACAGTAGCCACGGGAATGAAGAGAAGTGTGTGTGTGTGTCTGACAGATACCTAGGGGTCAGACTCCGCAAGACTGATGATGGGTGGAATGTGGAGGGTGACAGAGGGAAGCATCAAGGATGCTCCTAGATTTCTGGCTCTTACTGTATTTTGCAGTTGCATTCTGCCTGTCACCGATTCATTGAATGAATGAACCTGGGCATGGACTCCCTACGTGGTTTATTTGGCAGGCTGATTTAAGGTGAGTGCACACCCTTCCGCCTCAACTCCCCACCCCAGCTCTTATCTCTGTATGCTATATCTTATTTCTCTCATGAGATCCTACTTAAATCCCAGGAAAACTCAAATTGGGTGTGTAAGGTGGGAAAGGGAGAGGAAGAACTAGAGGACTAAAGATGGTCATTTTATTCAACTTGCTTTTTTTGGCTTGTTTCCAGAGGACACGGTTCTTTTTCCCTGCCTTTGGTCTGAACCACAGTATGAATTCCCTTTTCTCGATGTGTTTGCTGCTCACAGTGACAAACCAGTGCTACTTGGAGAAATAAACAAGTAATCCTCTGCCTTGTGGATCGCAGGGAGGATCTGACCTTCATTCAACAGCTAATAAAACACTGTCTTGGGGCGCCTGGGTGGCTCAGTCGTTAAGCGTCTGCCTTTGGTTCAGGGCGTGATCCCGGGGTCCTGGGATCGAGCCCCGCACTGGGCTCCTCCGCTGGGAGCCTGCTTCTTCCTCTCCCACTCCCCCTGCCTGTGTTCCCTCTCTCGCTGGCTGTCTCTCTCTCTCTGTCAAATAAATAAATAAAATCTTTTAAAAAACCCCAAAACAAAAACACTGTCTTTTCCCTTTCTAAGTGTATCCAGGATCATTTCCCCAACAGATTGGAGGAGGGAACCATGGAACGCTAGAGCTGGCTCTCGGTGGGGGAATCCCCCCCCCCCCCGCTACTTAGCTGAAAAACCTGTCAGAGGCAAAACAAATATCACAGCAGAACTGTCAGTCCCCCAAGCTGACAGTGTTGCATACGCAAGAGGGAAGCCAGAGGAGGCCGGAGAGAGGTGTCTGACAGATGGCTCAGCTTCCAGGGGACAGAGAGGGCACCTGGACCCCAGCACAGGAGCCAGGGAAATTAGGTAGGTAATTAGACAGTGCTCAGCTCAGGTTCAGGTGGGTAAGAGTGGGAGGGAGCTTTGGCAGACATCTTTTTAGACAGCCCCTTCACCCTGCTCCAATTATTTTAGAAAAAGCCTGGATGGTTCCTCCAACCCTTTCCTTGCTGCATTAGAAACTGGAGGCTACAGCTTTAAGTCTGCAGTGAAAATAGCAGTACTACTGGACACATCAATTTTGTGTCTCTCAGACTGACTAACCTCCATCCCAAGAGAGCTTCCCTCGCTCCCCGAGGTGAGGTGTGACAGAAGTGTGACAGAGACCCTTGTTTCCATCAGCTTTTCAACATATTCCCAAGGAGGTTGATCCTGCTTGGCAGGAGCTTCTTGCCGGCTGTGGTGGTGGAAGTAAGGAGGACACCCCATTCATGAGCTGCTTTTCATCTTGGTGGCACTGTTGGAAGCACGGCGTCATTAGCCAGGCTGGAAATGGCTTTCAAGGATTCCTTGGCTCAAGCAGGCGATGCTCAGAGACTGCTGTAGGTGAACAGAGGACAGCCCTTAGAGGCCTTGTGTCTTTTGGGAAGGCTCAAACCATCCTCTCGTGGCTGCGGTGTCCCCAGAATTGGCAAGGGGTGGGGCAGAGGCCCTCAGTATCTCCCGGGTCACTTAGTAGGTCACAAAAGTGATGGGACAAGGGTGCGTCACAGCCTACACTCTGGGGTTCCACCAGGCAGTAAAGCTTCAGGAAGAAGAACAAAGGTGGTTCTCTCTTCCACTTTCGAGGCCTGTTGTGGGCTGGGAACTTAATGTTTAGAACTTTACCTTTTTCCTCATGTCAGAGACTAAGCCCAGGTCTGCGTGAGGGGAAACGCCTTACGTGGACAGAGGGAGCCTAGAGGCTCTCATTATAAAGATTTCCAAACCCTAACACTGATATTTTCAAACTTTGGTTTATATCCTGGTCATTTGGAACATTTGCTTTTAAAAGGTAGCTTTTCAGGGTTGGCTTCAGAGTCTCCGAAGCTGAATCTCCAGGTCAGAAACAGACCACCTGTACCTTTAACAAGCCCTTTGAGGGCATGGAAGCATTGTATTTAAACAGCTGTTCTCGAGAATTCTGCATTCCTCAGGCAAAGCAGAGGCCCTAGAGAGTGGGTGTGTGCCAGCACAAAGGCCTTTGAGGGCTCCAGTGGAGGCAGGTGGGAGCCTCAGGGCCAAAAGGAAAGGTAGCGCCAGGCTCTGCCAGGTTGGGGCTGGAGATGCAGAGGGAACTGTCAGGCCATCTCAGCCAGCCAGGAGCACTGGCTCTGTGTTGGAAATGTCAGAGCTGCTCAGGAAGCCTCTCTGGAGAGCAGCTCACTCCCAAAGAATGAGATAATAATTGCATTGAAAATTCCAGAGAAGCAGAGGCTTGTAGAACACATTTGGAAATTTTAATCACTTTCTCAGAATGGCTTTGATTAACATTCTCTCTAACCCTTCCTAGGTGCGTCCTGAGCCTCCCTCATTCCAGCTGACAGGTAATTAGAGCTCTGGCTAAGGACAGAGGTGCAGGCTGCTCAGATCGATGAACAGAACGCAGGGGAAGACACTGCAAAGACTGCACGCAGAAAGGAATGCTCCTGTTTCCCACGCAGTTCACACTCCTGGTACCTAGGACCACCCAGCGGCCTGTGCGCATCACATCACTTGCACCGATGCTCCCGCTGTCCTCCCTCCTGCCCAGAATGCCCTTCTGTGCCTTCTCTGCCTGTGGACTCCCACTCTTTTCTCAAGGCTGAGTACAAACGAAACTGCCCTAGTCTCTCTGTTCCCCCTGGCAGAATTAAGCACCCCGTGCCCACCTCTATCAAGGCCACTGGGAAAAGGCTGCGTCTCTGGCAGGTGGTAGCTGCTTGATAACTATTCTTTCTTTGTCGCATTTTTAAATTTGTGTGTCTGTCTCCCCTTCAGGATAAGGAATGAGCTTGTTCTTCCTGGTATTTTTAATACCTGCAAAGCCTGGACTAGTAGGTGTTCAGTAAATGTGCATGAATGAAAACGGTAAGTATCAGTCAGAGACTGGAAGATACAAGGTGGAAAGATACGACTTGCCACGCCATCCAGAGTGCTCCTAGAATGCTGGATTTATCTAAGATTTAATCTAAGAAGCGTATGGAAGGAGCTGTTCCAATTTCAATACATAAGCCACTAAGAAAATCCTGGCTAACATATACCTAGTTCTAGTGTCATCCGATCTTAGTTGTGAATGGTAGTGCTTTATGTTGTATTAGTTTATACTTGAGACAATTCGCCTCTTCCTGCCTCAGTTTTTCCATCTGCAATGTGGGACAGAGCAAATCATGACTATAATGAGTAACCTGCCTCCCCTCCTTCTCTGATACATCTTTAGAAGAAGACAGCTGTCACTGGGGGCGGGTGTGTATAGCTCTTAGGAAAACAGAGCCATTTGTTACATGCAGCAAGAAGCATGAAGGGCAGGCTTTGAGATGCAGGAAATGAGAGCTAAAGAGAATCAGAATATTTTTTCCCCCTCATCTTTCTCTGACACCACACTCTGCATCAACTTATCCTCCCTGCAAATAGGAGAGAACAGGATCCATTGCACTGCTAGCATATTACATACAGACAGCCTTCTACTTAAAGTGTGATCCTCACACCAACACATCTGCACCACCTGGGAATTTCTTAAAAATGCAGAGTCTCTTAAATTCCACATATGAGTGAAATCATATGCTGGAGGGGAAGTGGGTGGAGCGATGGGGTAACTGGGTGGTGGGCATTAAGGAGGGCACGTGATGGAATGAGCACTGGATATTATACGCAACTGCTGAATCATTAAATTCTACTCCTGAAACCAATTATACACTATATGTTTTGAATTTAAACAAATTGAATTTAAATTGAATTTAAACAAAAATTTAAAAACTAAAAAATAAAATTGAATTTAAACAAAAAATTAAAAACTAAAAAATAAAATACCCTCCCCCCCCCATTGCAGACTCTCGGGCCCCACCCAGATCTACTGACTCAGAATTGGAATTTTAATAAGATCCATAGGTGACTCATATGCATGTCAATTTGAGAAGCACAGGCATAGAATAGTCTTTAAAAAAATTTGTGATCATGAAATGAGAAGCAGGGAAGAATAGATGCAGAGGACATTTAAAAAGATATTTTGTCTGTCAAGATATAGTGCAATGGAATGAATTTTCTCACGAAATTAACTAGAAAAGCACTGTGATGAGGTGATGTGAGAAAAGGAGGAAAGCTTTTATTTAACAACAGCATTACTCCAAGAGTTGACAGAGAAGAGGAAACCATCAGTATGAGAGCCCAGACCAACGCAGTGCACCCGGCCTAGACAATGAGAGGAGCCTTAACAGACCTTGGAGGACAGCTGACAGCTCTGCTAGCCTGGCCTGTCAGATCTCCTGTGGTGTCTGTCCCCAGACCCGCGCACTCACCCACCACAGCAAGACACCCGGGAGCCAGCGCGCCAGGAGTGAGGGCGGTGGGGGAGTGGGGATCAGGACATTCTGGTTCCGTTTTACAATGAATTCTCTTGTTTTCATTTTGCTGGAGTATTAGATCGAATCGTGTCCCCCAGCACCAAAGGTTGGGGAGTCCCTCTGGGATACAAAATGCATGTGTGCGTGTGTATGCGCGCGCATGGACGCGCGCGTTCTTGTGTGTCTACACGCATGCGCGCATCTGCAGTTGCGGTACCATTTACCTATAACACAACGCACGGATCTTAAGTGTTCAGGTTTGAGTTCTGACAACTGTTAACACACACCTATGTGTTTACCAAACCAGATACACATTTCTATTACTCCAGAGAGTTTCCACATGCCCCTTTCCCGTCAATCCCCTATCTCCCCACCAACCAGAGGCAGTTTCTGATCATCATACCCACAGACGAGTTGTGCGTGTTCTTGAACTTCATAAATGAAATCATACATTATCATCAGGAAGAATGTACTCTTTTGTGCCTCACTTCTTTCACTCAGCATGTCTTTGAGAGCTGCCCATGCTACTGCATATGCCAGTAGTACCTTCCTTTTTACTGTTAAATAGTAGTCCACTGGATGAAGATAATCCAATTTGCTTATCCATTCCCCTGTCACAGTATGGCTCCTTAAAATTTTTGGCTCTTTTAAGTAAGACCGCTCTGAACATTCTTGTAGAAGCCGTCTGTGGGCATTTTTTGGTGTTTTGTTTCTTGGGGATAAACATGTAAGAGTGTAATATTTGGGTCACAGGTAGATTCACGTTTAAATTTATAAGGACGGCCAGTTGTCCAAAGTGGTTGTAACATTTTAGCTTCTCTCCTGAGCAATGCATGACAATTCTAGCCGTTTCATGTCTTCACCTCTTGAGTTGGTGTTATCAATCTTCACGATATTTATCCATTCTGGAAGATGTGAAATGGTACCTCACTGTGGTTTTAATTTATATTTCTCTGATGATTCATGATGTTGAGCACTTTTTCATATGCTTATTGGACACATATACCTCCTTCTGTGAAGTGTCCAAATCTGTTGCTTGTTTAAAAAAATCGTTATCTTTTGTTCTTGATTTGTAGGAATTCTTTATATATTTTGGATGTAAGTCCTTCGTCACACGTATGGATTGCAAATATTTTTTCCCAGTCTGTGGACTGCCTACTCATTTTCTTAGTAGTGATTCTGCTCTCCCTGATGAGCAGAAATTTTAATATTTAGGAAGTACATTGATTTTTAAAATATTTATGAAATACCATTTTTCCCCTTATACTCCTAGTGCTTTTTGGGTCCACGGTAATCTATGCCTTCCTCAAGGTACAGAACAATACACGGGTATTCTCCTATGCTTTCTTCTTGAAGTTCTATGGTTCTAGATTTTGTATTTAGGTCTATGATCCATCCCGAGTTATGTTTGTGTAAAGTGTGAAACAGAGGGTCAGGCTTGTTTTATTCCATGTAGACATCATTGTTTCGGTACTACTTGCTGAAAATAATTTTCTTCCCCATAGAATCAACTCTGGGCTTTGGTCAAAAGTCAATTGACTCCATTTGTGTGGAACTACTTTGGACCCTGTATTCTGTTCCTTTGGGTCTATTTGTCTATCCTTATTCCAGCCACCACACAACTTGCTTACTAAATTTTTACGGTAGTTCTTGAAATCAAGTAGCGTAAGTCTTCCAACTTTTCTCCACTTTTTAAAGACTGTTTTAATCATTCGACATCCTTCAGATTTCCATAAAACTCTTAGACTCAGCCAACACATTTCTTTTAAAAACTCTGGGAAAAAATTGGAAAAAAAAGTCTGTGACATTTGATTGGTATTTCATTGCAACTATAGATTAATTTGGAAAGAAAGTCTATGTTAATATTGAGTCCTGCAATCATGGATATGGCATATATCTCCACTCATTTAAGGCTTTTTCAGTTTCTCTTGGCAATGTTTTGTAGTTTTCAGTGAATGCATCTTGCACATTTTTCATTAGGCTTATTCCTAGATAGTTTATCTTTTGATACTATTGTGAGTGGTATCTGTATCAGTTGATATGTGAATGGCTGCTATATCAATTGGTTTTTATATATTGAACTTAATTTATGTTTCAATATTGAACCAACTTTGTATTTCTGGGATAAACTCACTTAGGTAGTGTGATCTTTTTATAGATTTCTGGATATTATTTGCTAACATTTTGTTAATATTTGCATCTAAAAATTAAATGAAAAAGTAATATTTACATCAAGGTTGATGAAAGACAAATGATCTGAAGTTTGGTTTTTTAATAATGTCTTTGTCTTTGATATCAAGATTGTGCTGGCCACTTAAGGTGAGTTAGAAAGTGTACCTATTTAGCTTCTGTATTTTCTGAGTTTATGTAAATATTAGTATTATTTCTTCCTTAAATATTTGATTGAATTTATTGTTGAACTATCTGGGATTGGAGTTTCCTTTATGGGAAGATTTGAATTTAATGTCTTTTCATTATCTTTTGGATATATGGCTTTAGATTTTCTGTCTTTTATCAGTTTTGGTAATTTGTATCATTCAAGAAATGTAGTCACTGAATCTAAATTGCCAAATATATTGGCATGGAGGTTTCCATAATGTTGCTATATTTTCTTTTTAATGTGTGTGATATCTTTAGTGTTGTCCCCTCCTTCATTCCTGATATTGGAAATTTATATTGTCTCTTTTTGGTTCTTAATCAGTATGTGGGTTACTATTGTGCATAACAACTTATCCCTACATTAGCAGTTTAAGAACACCACTTTAATTTACTAATGATTTTATGGGTCAGAAATCTGAGAAAACTTCAGCTGAACAGTTCTTGCTTGGAGTCTTCAATGCAGTTGAATTGAGTTGTCAACCGGGGCTTCAGTCACTAAGACTCCACTGGGCTGGATAACCAGGATGGCTTCCTCACAGGCTGGCAGTTGGTGCTGGCTATTGGCTGGGAGCTGGGCTGAGACTGTTGATGAAGTGCCTCCATGTGGTTCCCTCCAGCATAGCAACCTTCCCTGAGAGCAGTCACCCCAAGAAAATCAGGCAGAAATTGCTTGACATTTTTTTGACACACCTTGGAAGTAAAGCAGTGCTACTTCTATCAACTTCTACAGCTTACAAGCAAAGTCACCAAGGCCAACTCCGATGAACGGAAGGGAATACAGATGACAGCCCTGGATGGGAAGGGTATAAAATTTCAACCACATTTTATAAGCTTCAAAATCGGTGCAGGTGGATTTTATCAATTTTGTTAATCCCTTCAAATAATCAAGATCTGATTCTGTTGATTTTATTTGCTGTTTGTCCATTTAAAAAATTAACTGATTTCTGTTCTTATTTTTATTATTTATTTTCTTCTACTTATTTTGGATTTAATTTGTTCTTCTTTTTACAGCTTGTTAAGGTGGAAATAAGCTTAGATCACTGATTTTTAGGACTTTCTTCTTTTTCTAATAAAGGATTTAAAACAATAAATTTCCCTATATGCACAGCTTTGCCTACATCCTACAGCTTTTAATATGTTGTGAAATTATCATCATTCTGTTAGAAATACTGTCTTATTTCCCGTGTGATTACTTCATTGGCCCTTGGTTATTATTGCTTAATTTCTAAATATTTGGAGCTTTTCTAGATTATCCATGATTAAATTAAATTTAGCCATGGATAAAGAACATACTCTGTATAATTTTGATCCTTTGAAATTTATTTTCAATAAACATGGTCTATATTACTAAATATTCCATGTGCATTTCAAAATGATGTGTATTATGTGGTTTTTGGAGATAGTATAACATTCTATAAATGTCAATTAGGTCCAGTTGCTAGTGATCAAGCTTTTTATATCTTTACTTATTTTGTCTACTTGATTTATCAATTACTTTGTGATGAGTTTTAAAATATCCAACTAGGATTGTGTATTTGTCTACTTCTCCCTTTAATTCTCTCAACTTTTGCTTCATTTATTTTGAGGTTTTGATATTGGGAGCTACTTATGTGTTTTTCAAGGAATTAGAAGATGTCAGCAGGAAGATGGAGGATTGCTTGTAATAAGGTATGTTTGCTTATGATTGTAAATAGCCTTTGTCATCATTTCAATAAGAAAAAGAAAGATGCTATGTGCAAAAGCTGACTGCACTTCAGTGAAGGGACTGGTTGGTTTTTGTATATATTTGTTTGCTTTAATTAGGCATTTGTCTCCCAAAGACATAAACTCTAAAGGCCTCAACAAGGAACTAAGATAATATCCAGACCCTGTCCCATGAACATGCTTCTAGGGAGCTGACGGACAGCAACTAACTCTTTCCCACCTTATTAGACAGTATAGTCTTGGGGTTTCATTTAAATATAATCAAATCAGACAGGTGGGAGGGACATTAATCAAAACTGCTGAGGCTCCTCCTTACACCATACACAAAAATAGACTCAAAATGGATTAAAGACATAAATGTGAAACAGGAATCCATCAAAATCCTTGGGGAGAACAGGCAGCAACCTCTTCAACCTTGGCGGCAGCAACTTCTTGTTAGACACATCACCAAAGGCAAGGGAAACAAAGGTAAAAATGAACTATTGGGACTTCGTCAAGATGAAAAGCTTTTGCACAGCAAAATAAACAGTCAACAAAACCAAGAGACAACCAACAGGATGGGAGAAGATATTTGCAAGTGACATATGAGATAAAGGGCTAGTATCCAAAATCTATAAAGATCTTGTCAAGCTCAACACCCAAGGAACAAATTATCCAATCAAGAAATGGGCAGAAGACATGAACAGATATTTCTGCAAAGAAGACTTCCAAATGGCCAACAGACACATGAAAAAGGGCTCACCATCACTCAACATCAGGGAAATACAAATCAAAATCACAATGACATACCACCTCACACCAGTCAGAATGACTAAAATTAACAGGTCAGGAAACAACAGATGTCATCAAGGATCTGGAGAAAGGGGAACCCTCCTACACTGTTGGTGGGAATGCAAGCTGGTGTAGTCACTCTGGAAAACAGTCTGGAGGTTCCTCAAAAAGTTGAAAATAGAGCTACCCTATGACTCAGCAATTGCACTACTGGGTATTTATCCCAAAGATACAAATGTAGTAATCCCAAAGGGGCACCTGCATCCCAATGCTTATAGCAACAATGTACACAATAGCCAAACAATGGAAAGAGCCCAGATGTCCATCGACAGATGAATGGATAAAGAAGATGTAGTATATATATACAATGGAATATTACACAGCCATCAAAAAATGAAATCTTGCCATTTGCAATGACATGGATGGAACTAGAGGTTATTATGCTAATCGTGGAAAGACAATTATCATATGACCTCACTGATATGTGGAATTTAAGAAACAAGGCAGAGGATCCTAGGGGAAGAGAGGAAAAAAATGAAACAAGATGAAACCAGAGAGGGAGACAAACCATAAGAGACTCTTAATCTCAGGAAACAAACCAAGGGTTGCTAGAGGGGAAGAGGTCGGGGGCAGAGTCGCTGGGTGATGGACATTGGAGAGGGTACGTGCTGTGGTGAGCGCGGTGTATTGTGTAAGACTGATGAATCACAGACCTGTACCCTGAAACAAATAATACATTATATGTTAATAATGAAAAATAAGTAAAATAAATTAAAAAAAAAAAACTAAAAAAAAACCCAAACCCCAAACAGCTGAGGCTCCAGGTATTCTTCCCAAAGAGCCATGTGAAGCATGGTTGATCAACACTTATGGGGTGCCGCAGCAACTCGGAGAAGGACGAGGCACAGACAGGTTAGCTGTGAAAGAAACGAAGGAGCAGGGGACAACCGCAAAGAGTGCAATCGCCCCAAAGAGCTCCAACCTCGCCTATTTATTGGCGATAAACAATCAAAGACAATCAAGGGTAATCGAAGGGAGTCTCGTGGTCTGTGGCACATCCTAGTGAACAGCAGTACTTCACGGGGAAGGTCACGGGAGTAAATGATGTAACGTTAAGCAAGTGAAGCCTGTTCTTAAACATGTTTCTATACCCCGTGGTCTATCATCAGGAGCAATCAGGTTTCGGTTGGGGCAGCGTTCAGCCCTAAGCAGACCAGGTGTTCCTGGCCCTTGTTATCTGAGGGGGTTTCGGGGAAGGCAGCGTTCCACCCTGTGCAAACCGGATGCTCCCAACTGCTCGTGTTCTGACGTTCACGCTAAAGCCCATGGGGTCACAAACATGTTTTCCTATTATATCCTTAGCATAAGCTCTCAGCCGGGGGCCGCTGCAATGGAGATCGCCTGTGAGTGCAGAGAGACTTAAAAAGAAACAGGAATTCAGACCCTGCCCTTAAAGAGTTTATACTCAGGCTGAGTAATCTAAAACCACTAAAAGAAAAATGTTAGAGGAAGATAATGAAAAGCAGTTTTCTACTTGTGCATCGCACTTCAAAGTTTCTATATATAAAGTGTGTATACACACACCCACACACACAATGGAATATTACTCAGCCATAAAAGAGAATGATATCTTGCTATTTACAACAACATGGATGGATCTAGAGGGTATTATGCTAAGTAAAATAAGTCAGTCAGAGAAAGACAAGCACCATATGATTTCACTCACGTGGAATTTAAGAAACAAAAGAAACAAACAAAAAAAGAGACAAACAAAAAGACAGCCTCTTAAATACAGAGAACAAACTGATGGTTGCCAAAGGGGAGGTGGGTGAGGTTTGGGTGAAACAGATAAAGCACTTATCTTGATGAGCACTGAGAAATACCTAGGATTACTGAATCTTTATGCGGCACACCTGGAACTAATATAATACTATACGTTAATTATACTTGAAATAAATAAATAAACAAACAAATAAATAAATAAAATCAAGTTTACTATAGACTTCTGTATGTATCAGTGTCCTATACTGCTCTTACCTACTCTGAGCAGTAGGTAGTACAGGCATTGTTACTCCAGGTATGCAAAAAGGCTTAAGGTGAGCCCACGAGCGCACCCTGGCTGCATCAGGAGGTACCCTGTTGTCTGTTTGTTATACAATCTCTACCCTAAAGCCATAGAGAGAGCCAGTTCTAGGTCCCAGGCAGTGCAGGAGTGAGTATCCTCCCTTTGCTGGCGCATACTAGCTAAGAGCACAGACTCAAAGCCAGACTGCCTGGGTTTCCATCCTAACGCTGCCCCAACCAGCTGTGGGATCAAGTTACTTAGCATTTCTGTGCTTCCAATTACCTCCCAAATCATAATTAACCAATTACTGACAGACTGAAATCAAATCTATGGAATCATCTGTGATGATGATCTCTATTATCTCAAAGGTTTTTCCAAGGGGTGAGTTTCGATTTGTAAAGTGCTTAGAACAGAATTTTAAAAATGCATTTCCCAATATCCTTGTTATATTAAAATAGGAAGGCGGATAGGAAGCACATTCCGTCTTTCAAATGATGGTTTATTGCGTGAGTCAGGTAACCATGTCAGGCATTGGTTTTACTGTCTACAGCTCTACTGTCACCTGCTTTCAAAATTGTAGTCGCACCTAGTATGTTCTACAAAATGCATAGTCACCTCCTTAGTTCCTGCAACTGTGCATTAAGTTCTTACTATACAGACCAAGCCCGTGACATACAGGACATCATTTCACTTCCACAATGTCGCTTCAAAGATTCCAACTTTGATGGAATCTAAGAATGAATTAGCCATCACTATCCCTGCTTCTGGGTCCCGTCAAAACAGGGACTGCTCCCTCCACTTCCAATCTAGCTTTTTGGCCAGACTAACTGGGTCAGCCTGCCAATCAGTGTCTCTGGAAATATTGGGTACTCTGACCTTTTCCCTGTCTGGACTGAAAAGGCAGTTTCAAGCCATCTGCGGATAATAGGGTATAGGAGACAGAAACAGGAGATTTGCAATCAAACAGACCTGAGTTGAAGTCCTGACTCTACCCTTAACTGTCTATGTGACCTTGAGAAAATTCTTTACCATTTAGTCATCCATCCTTTCATTCATTCAACAAGTATTTATGTACGTCTGTGTAATTCCAGTCTCTGTTCTAGGCACTGGGGACAAAGCAAAGAATAAAACAAACAAACAAACAAACATCTGCCCACATGCCCTCACACTTTGGTAGCTTTGTGACTCAATTTTTTTTTTCATTTAAAATAAGGAAAGACAGTAAAGCCTTCTTCATAGCATTGTTGTGAGATTAACTGGGATAATGTAGGGAAGGTGCTTAGCTAGTGTCCTGGAACACATCTGAAAAACAACAATGTCAGGGAAACTGTGAAAACCTTCCTGAATTTGGTATTTTTCAGACATCTCTTGATTGACATAACAGTTTAGGAGACGCACCTGTTAGAATAGTAGTGATTTCTAGAATATCTGGTCTGAAGGTTGCTCTTCCTTGATCTCTTTTCCAAAAACAGCTACCTGACCAAAAGATGAAAATACAGCATAACAGCATTTTTTTCCCCAGCCAAGCCCATGTATTATAGCAATTTAAAAATATTTATGATAGTGTATAGAAAAAACTGGAAGAAATTTCATTGACATCTTTAATCAAGGAAGTAGCATAATTGGCTGTTTAATTGTCTGCCCTTCATTGTTCGTCTCAGTTCTTCAGTAGATATTCAAGGCACGACTGAAGGCCAGCATTTCTTCTTTAAGCTTATTCTACACCTAAGTATTATTGCCCCGAATCTGATCCTACACATAATAGTAATAGAGGGATTAAGCAGATAAAGAAGATTAAGATGGAATGAACCTCTTGCTAATTCAGAAGAGAAACTATATTAAAAAAAGAATAGGAACTATCTATATTTGTAAATGCGTGCTCTGCCCTCTCTCCTGCCACAGTGGATAGACATTGCCTCCATCCTAGCAAAGATCCGCCCTCAGACCTGGTTCCATCTCTTCTCTGTGCACTAGAACCACTGCCTTAGTCATCTGTCTCTCCCTACTAGACTATATGCTTAAAGGCAGGGACTTTGTTTTACATTTTTCTATCTTTTTTTTTTTTTTTATGTCATGTAGCCCGGCACACAGTTGGTTTTCATTATGTGTTTGTTGAATTGAATTGAAAAGGCATTGACTTCCTCTCAAATCATAGCTTACAGATTATTGACAGGCTAAAATAAAATTGTTCTAATTCCGTCATCTTGTGGTTTTATAAAGAGTTCTAAACACATCAAAAGCATGATGACAAAGTCATTTAAAAGCACTTTGAATGGAATTCAGCTAAAGCCATTTGAAGACTTAGGTTTAAATCTTTTTATAAACAAAATGCCATCTCAAAACAAGAAATTTGTCAGAGATTCCAGGGAAGAAAAATTACTACTAAAATCAAAAGTAGGAACTGCCTAACATACCCTCTTATTACCTAACACCTCTTTTTAGCTTATTTATTTAAACAACTTGGCACAAATGTTAGATAATCTGGTTGCACATTCTCTGGTTATAACAAAGAAGACAAACATTCTCTTCTATTTGAGGACATGACTTTGTTGTTTTTAATTGAGCGTGAATGTGTAAAGAAATTGTAGAAGCTGCTGAAATTTGTAGTTAATAATTTCAGGAATATGGGGCACCTGGGTGACTCAGTCATTAAGCATCTGCCTTCGGCTCAGGCCGTGATCCCGGAGTTCTGGGATCGAGCCCCACATCAGGCTCCTCTGCTGGGAGCCTGCTTCTTCCTCTCCCACTCCTCCTGCTTGTGTTCCCTCTCTCGCTGGCTGTCTCTCTCTCTGTCAAATAAATAAATAAATAAAATCTTTAAAAAAAATGATTTCAGGAATATGAGTGGAAAGAGTTAATAAAAAAAGAAAAGTAAAAGTTTAGTCTGGGGGTGTCTGGGTGGCTCATTCAGTTAAGCATCCAACTCTTGATTTTGGCTGAGGTCATGATCTCAGGGTCATGAGATTGAGCCCCGTGTCGAGCTTTGCACTGGGCATGGAGCCTACTGAAGATTCTCAATCTCCCTCTGCCCCTCCCCCTACCTCTCTTTCTCTCAAAAAAAAATTTAGTCTGGAAAACTTGGGAGCAAGGGTATGGGATAAAGAATTGAGAGATAAGAGTCATTCAACAGTATTTATTGAGCACCTACTAATGCTAGCCACTATCTAGGTCCCCGTGGACACAGAGGTGAACCCTGTTCTTGTGAAGCTAACATTTAAGTTAGGGGAGCATTCATTCAAAGAAGTTCTAATAGTGTTGAACCTCAAAAAGAAGGGTCTTTTACCCCTTAGCTTCCTGGATGTTCACAGTCCCTTTCTACCTACAAGCTCCACAGATTTGGAGAGATTAGGAGGGAAAAACAGAGTCAATCACAAAACCGGTGCTGTTATATAACCTTTCCTGGGGCATGGAGTGCCTGTGTGTCCTTACATTTATACAAGCAAGAGAGACTACTCTAGTAACCATTCCATAGACAGAAAGCTACGTCCCAAGGCGACTGTGTCTACTTATACTGAGAACTGGCTGGCAGTTTCCCTGCTAAAATTGTAAAATAAATAATCACAATACTAACAGATAAAAACAAATAAATACTTCCTGTGTCACTAGACATCTCCATAACACATCTATCTCAAAAGGATTAGAGCGAAAATGTAAGAAGACAATGTGTCGAGCATGGTGCCTGGCATGAAGTCAGTATCACACACACACGCACACTTCCTTCCTCAGCCGCTATGAGAGTATTGCCTCTGCCTCTGCGAGAGAATGCAAATCAGGCTTCTAATCATTCTGCACAGGCCGTCGGCCCCACCCCCTGCACATCTGGTACATACAGCATGTGAATCCCTCTTTAATCAACAACTCAGAATAATGGCATTTCCGACCCTCATCAGAGAATTCAACCAGGAATTGATTGCAATGCAGCTCTTGCCAAATGCTTGCGGGGGACAGCAGATACTTGAGAAACTGTGTAATGGATACATTATCTCCACGCATTCTTCTAAGCTTTTTCTTTGAATTAAGAAATCATTAGAACATTTATCTGGACTACATTATGGCAGTTCTTTATAAAACCCTTTGAATTAAAATGGGCTGCTCCTTTTTTTTACCCACTTTTTAGATAATTTATGTTAAAAACATCTGTCCAGCATGGGACCTGGCCCACAGTAGGTCCTTCACAAGCATTTGATTATTCAAGGGATGAATCTGTTTGAACAAGAACTATGGTCCCCCCCCAACCCTTCACTATATCCAAAAGTGAAAATAACATCCGTTAGATTTCCTTTTCATTCCTTTTCTCTCTAGGGAACTGCTCTCCATCCTTCACATCTTGGCTGGATATCACCGTCTTTCTGGTGCCTGCCCCCCCTCCCTTCCCAGGCAGGGCTCTAAGTTCTTCCTGCCCTTCTCCACCTCTATTACAGCCTGTCTCAGGCTTTTGTAATTGTTTGCACTACTGTCTCCTCGCTGGACTGTGAGGCACGTCAGGACACAACTGCGCCTTTTTCATCTCTGTAACCACAGTGTAGGGCACAGGGCCTAGTCCACAGCAGGTTAATAAATGTGTGAATGTCAAAAGAATAAATAAAGCAGTTCAGTGTCCCTTATATAAACGCCAACTGAACATTTCTTCCTTGAATTCAGTAACAGGAAAACTTGATATTTTCAATACATTTTTAGTAAGTTCCTGCTTTATGCAAAACACTTTCCTGATGTAACAGAGATCTCTGTTGTTCCTCAGGTGAGGGAGACAGACACATCTACAGGCATATTCAAGGCAATCTGGATTCAGTGTTCTAATAGCAGGACAGGGAAAATGCTCAGGGGAGCCTGGGGGTAGAAGAGATTAATTCCAAAATGAAGATAAAGGAGGCTTATTGCTTGAGGTCGACTTTGAATGGACAGAATTTTAACAGACAGATATGGGGATAGGCAACAGCCTTTCCCTGTCTGTGACTCTGAGGTTTCTGAGAGCATGAACTATATTCTCATCCTTGCATCCACAAATGCCTAGTATGGACCTGGCGTATGGTAACTTTTCAACAGATGCTTGTTGGAAAATAGAGTTTATGAGTCTAGGGGTAGATGAAAGAGTGGAAAGGATGGTTGAAACCAAACTGGGAAGGACACAGTTCTGTTTGTTTTGAGTAGCCATAGAGCATTCTTGAGTTGGGGAGGGATGAGATCAGATCAGATTATCTGTAGAAGGATGACTTAGAAGGGAAAGAAATTGGAGACCAGGAAAGCAGCTAGAGGATATTTAAAAGGTATAGGTGAGGGGCGCCTGGGTGGCACAGCGGTTAAGCATCTGCCTTCGGCTCAGGGCGTGATCCCGGCGTTCTGGGATCGAGCCCCACATCAGGCTCCTCTGCTATGAGCCTGCTTCTTCCTCTCCCGCTCCCCCTGCTTGTGTTCCCTCTCTCGCTGGCTGTCTCTCTCTCTGTCAAATAAATAAATAAAATCTTTAAAAAAAAAAGGTATAGGTGAGAATCAATGAGGATGTGAATTAAGCAGTGGAACTGGAAGGGGCAAAGAAGGATGAGGTTCTCCTGGTTTTTGGGTTTTGTCAAATTTGTCTATTTTGATTTTTTTTTTTAAAGATTTTATTTATTTATGTGACAGAGAGATAGCCAGCGAGAGAGGGAACACAGCAGGGGGAGTGGGAGAGGAAGAAGCAGGCTCACAGCGGAAGAGCCTGATGTGGGACTCGATCCCGGATCGCCAGGATCACGCCCTGAGCCGAAGGCAGACGCTTTAACGACTGCGCCACCCAGGCGCCCCTATTTTGATTTTTTTTAAACAATAGAATAAATAATTATCTCAACGATTGCAGCCATGTAAAACTGGTTGGTAGTATTCAGAAACGTCACGGTAATGATGGTTTTCCTGATTCGTGTACAGTCTTCAATAATCCTATGGAGTTACTTGTATGAAGCTGCTGTCAAAGCAGTAAGACTGCATTTATGCATCCATCATTTTCAGGACTGTTGGTGACCCAGGCATATTTTCCCCAAGTAACCTTGCCTCTTCGTGTCACAACACCCAACTCACTCACATTTACGTCGATGGCCGGACCGTTAGTAATAACACCCAAAGCTGTACGTAGTGGGAATGAGGGATTCTTCTTGACACTAAGTATTGGCAGGGAAATGGTGGCTTCCAGTTCAGGATGCGTTGTGAGCCTTTTTGAAATGTAAGTCCCATTGGGCTAATGAATCTTTCATATGTAGCTTGTTTTTGAGTTGAGCCATTTCCAGTAAAGCCGAAGTAGTAACCATGCTCTTCCATGCTTTCTTCTTTCTCTTGAACACTTGTGTTTCTCCCGGGCATGAGCTCTTGGCAAAGGGACTTCCCATTTTCCGGCTATCTCTTTTCATTTTTGTTAATCATATTGGAAAGCACTTCAGCGTGGGCCGTCCCTCTCTCTTCAGCAGATATCCAGGTCCTGCTCCTTGTGGAGTCTTTTCATCATTCTTTTGTTGGGGGTTTCTCTCTTCATGCATCTTGATCACCTTTTTCATTTGTGTTTTCTCAGCATCATGCTGTTTATGGCAGAGCTTAGCTTTTTGACCATCTTTTTGGCCTTCCTTGAACATTCATGAGCCTCTCTGACCTTCTTTCTTTACCTTTTCCCCATGGTAATCCAAACACTACCCATAGCATTTATGGTGTAATTCAATATATTCATTTTGTGGCATGGGGATGGCCACCAGGTACAGGACAGGATGTGAAGCAGAGACCCAGGAGCTGACTCCAGCCCACCTGCAACAGAAAAGGGCAGGATCTTCTGGTTTCAGATTGACATTTCTGCTTACTCTCTTTAAAAAATCACAGACATGCGGGGGCGCCTGGGTGGCACAGCGGTTAAGCGTCTGCCTTCGGCTCAGGGCGTGATCCCAGCGTCATGGGATCGAGCCCCACAACAGGCTCCTCTGCTACGAGCCTGCTTCTTCCTCTCCCACTCCCCCTGCTTGTGTTCCCTCTCTCGCTGGCTGTCTCTATCTCTGTCGAATAAATAAATAAAATCTTAAAAAAAAAATCACAGACGTGCTAAGAAGGACTAGAATAAAATATGCATTCCGTCACTGGTAAAACTAAGAAAACATACATAATCCCAAGCCACAATATACAAATAAGACAAAAACTATATGAGATGTTGGGAATTGATTTAGCAGAGCAGAGAAAGCTTAAAACAAATAAAGTGTCTGTGGATACATATATTAGTGAGAAGCAATCCTATTCACTCTGAAGAACCCAGAAGAGATGAAAATCCCAGAGGTACCAGGTGCAAGGAAGGCGGACGTGTGTTGTGATTGAACAGGGGAGTATGCTGAACATCTGTAGAAGGATCAGTTAGAGCCCCAGGACCCAACCCTGCCTGGCCACGTGACTACCCCTCTCTCACTTTGGTGGGAGAGAAGAGACTTATTCTTTTTTTTTTTTAATTAATGATTTTTTATTATATTATGTTAGTCACCATACAGTACATCCCCGGTTTCCAATGTAAAGCTCGATGATTCATTAGTTGCATATAACACCCAGTGCACCATGCAATATGTGCCCTCCTTACTACCCATCACCAGTCTATCCCATTCCCCCACCCCCCTCCCCTCTGAAGCCCTCAGTTTGTTTCTCATAGTCCATAGAGAAGAGACTTATTCTTGAGAGCAATTGAACCAGAGGGCCTCTGAGTACAGAGATACCAGGACTGGCAGAGGGCCTGGGGGAGGTGGCCAACTGAAAAGACAGGGAATACATGAAAGGCTGCATCCTGAATAGTGAGGCACTCAGTCCCCTTCCCTAGCCCAGAATACCCTCTGGGCACAGCTGCCTCACTTACACCTTCAGGAGAGGAGAGGGGATTGTCCTTCTCTGGAGAATCTCGGTGGCCCTGGCAAAGGGGGTAGGTACACACACACACACACACACACACACACACACACACACACACACATATTTCCCCAAGGAAAAAACATCCAGTCCACAGGTTGAACTCCAGTAGTCACCAAGCTCGCCCAATCACAGAAGACTTCCAATCAGTCTTCCAATCATTTTAGTCTTAAAAATGAACAAAAGGGGGGTGCCTGGGTGGCTCAGTTGTTAAGTGTTTGTCTTCAGTTCAGGTCATGATCCCGCATCAGGCTCTCTGCTCAGTGGAGAGTCTGCTTCTTCCTCTTCCTCTGTGCTCTCTCTCTCTCTCTTGCTCTCACTCTCTCTCAAGTAAATAAATATAATCTTTAAAAAAATGAACAGAAGGTAGGGGAGCCTGGGTGGCTCGGTCTGTTAAGTATCCTACTCTTGATTTCGTCTCAGATCATGATCTCAGGGTTGTGAAAGTGAGCCCCCTGTCGGGCTCTGTGCCCAGAGGGGAGTCTGCTTGAGATTCTTCCTCTCCCTCTGCCCCTCCCCCTGCTCTCTCTCTCTCTCTCAAATAAGTAAATAAATCTTTTTTAAAAAATGAACAGAAGGAAAATGGTCTAGATTTTTGAGAAAGGCTTACAACATAAAAAGCAGAGAGAAAAGAAAAAACTAGGAGAAGAAAACTAATTTTAAAGAAAGCAATAATTAGCATCCTCAGAGAAACAAGGATGCTATAAAAAAGGTACAATAAGAGAATAAGAAAAAGCTCTTGCAAATTAGCAATATAACTAAAATTAAAAATTCTAAAGAAGAATTGGAAGATTAAGTTGGAGAAATCCCATTGAAAGTAGAACACAGACAAAGATATGAATAATAATATGGAAAAGATAAGGAAATTGGAGGATTCTACCTCTACTAGCAAATCAACAGAGATCACAGAAATATGGGACACAGAAAATGGATAAAGCAAAGAAATAATTTGATGATATTTTGGAAAACCAAAGTACTAAGGTATCTATTTAAAAGTCCAAAAAGTGTTCCTCCCAAAACAAACCTTTTAAAAGGCTGCACCAAGACATATCCTCATGAAATTTCAGTACACCAAGGATGAAGAATTAATAGAAAAATGTTTCAGACAAAAAAACAGGTTACATACAAAAGTTTAGTAATTAGCAGCTAGCTACCCTAGAAGCTAGAAGAGAGGGGAGAACTACACTCAGTATTACAAAGAAAAATTATTTCCACTTTAGGAATATACAGCTAGTCAAACTATCATGATGTGTGATGATAGAATAAAGATATTTTAGAATTACAAAAATCTCAACAAACCTAACTCCACTGTATCATGTCTGAAGAAGCTACTAGGCAATATGCTCTACCAAACAAGAAAAGAGGAAGCACGAGGTCCAAGAGAGGCAAGAAGTGAAGGGAATGTCCAGGTTAGTGGTAAAGGGAAGTCTCAGAATAAGAGGTGTGTAGCTGACCTCTATAGTAAACAGTTCATAGAACAGGAAGACTTAAGGTTCCAGGAGACAATTCCCTTGGGCTGTGGGTGCAAGAAAGAGAAGTGGGGGGGGGATAAAAATGATAGCAAACTGCATTTAAGAAGTTGTTGGAGGAAATAGGGAGATTAAGCCAGTCACTGATACATAAAATACTAAGAAGATGGGGAAAAAAGAAAAAGAAAGAAAGAAAGAAAGAAAGAAAGAAAGAAAGAAAGAAGCTATTAACTACATGAAAAACTAAAGTTGAACAGGGAAGTGGAAAAAAAAAGAAGGCAACTATTAACTATGTGAAAAAACAAAGTTGAACAAGGAAGCAGCCGCTATAATAGTACACTACATGACACAGTAGTAAACAGCTTTTATGTGGTTCTAATAACGTAGATATTGAATACTGATCGAAATGAAATTGTGACATAACTATACAGATAAAAAGATAAAAGAGGAGAAGTCATATAGAGGAGTTTGAGAGAGCTAAGTAATCATTCGTTATCAGGCGGCATCAATACATAATAACTGATATTGGAGAATCAAGAAAAAGCAGTACAATCTTATTTAGATTCATAAAGGCAAATACTAGAAGAAAGGGCTAAAAGAATTGACTGGTTACAACTTGACTATGCTACTATATATAGTGGTTGTGCATTTCACAACTCACAGATATCCCCAAATAAATGATATCCCCAAAACTGAGTTTTGCACAACCTGCCCAGCCTTATGCAACAGTTCTGCCTCTTGGGAGTGGGACCAGCACTGGGTCAGGCTGATGTGAGAAGAGGACTGCTCTATCTACGATGTTACAAACACTTTAGCCCTATTTGCCTTTTTTTTTCTTTTAAAATTATGTGTTTAATTTTTAAAAATCTAAAATAAAAAAGAGGCGAGTATAGATTTGAGACATACTTCTGAAAAATCTCATTGGGATTTGGCAGCCTCTGAGGGATAGGCAGATAAAGAGGAGACAGTAAAGATTGTGGAGAAAAATCAGTTAAACAGGGAGGAGAAAAAAGAAAAGCATTTATTATGCTAGACGGCAAAGGAAAGAGTTACCACAGGAGTAATGGCCAACAGCGCCACATGCTGGTGAGGGGGAATTACAAGGTCTCTGGCATCAGAAGTCCTGGCCCGGAGTCTAACTCAGCTCTGCCACCCTCCAAGGGGCTGTTTCCTCGCCTAAAAATAGATGATGACGATACTAACCTCACAGTACCCTTTTACTGCTGCTTTCATGAAATACAGAGTGACAAGCTTGCTGGATTAAGAAATGCTTTCCAGCGCCCAGTTACCATCTTGGTGATACCCTCTTCAAACTAATCAAAATATTATCTGGGGGAAAGGGCTATGCTATTGAAAATTAATTTTATTTTCAAAGTTATATGAATTATTTCCAAGGTCCCTGGGAAGATATTTTTCTTTTAAATTTGACAGGTCAGGATCCACTTCCTTGAAGTTGGGATTTCTGAGAAGACTCTCATGGAAATTCTCTGGCCCTGAGGACTAGGTATAGGGGACCAGGTAAGCAAACCAATCTCCTTCCCACTGCAGGACCCCAGCTGCAAGAGGAGCTTCCCTTCCCCTGGAACTAGACACAGAACAGGGGCATGCACGTGGTACTGTCTCAGCTCAGTCCAGGCCTGGCTTTCAGAGAAGACAGATTGGATCTTGAGCCTGGAGGCATTGAGCCTAGAGCCTGAAACCAGGAAGGAGCAAGAAATATCTGGGAGGAGGAAAAAGCTGGAGCGGAGGGCTGTTCCAAAATCATCCAAATCCCTATCTTCTAGCTTCACGAAGGAGGCCCCCTTCCCATGAGTAGACCCTGTAAAACCACAGGCTGTTGAGGAAGCCCGCCCAACCTGACTCTCTTCTGGTATCTGTCAGCCCCAAGGGAATGCCACCTGCTTCACCTGCTGTTGGGCGTCATGTAATTCAAAAGCAGCATAAAAACCAAGACAGTTGTATAGAGGCACCTGGGTGGCGCAGTTGTTAAGCGTCTGCCTTTGGCTCAGGGTGTGATCCCGGGCATTCTGGGATCGAGCCCCGCATCGGGCTCCCTGCTCCACTGGGAGCCTGCTTCTTCCTCTCCCACTCCCCCTGCTTGTGCTCCGTCTCTCGCTGGCTGTCTCTCTCTCTGTCAAATAAATAAATAAATAAATAAATAATCTTAAAAAAAAAAAAAAGACAGTTTTATAGAGCATACCCTATGCCAGGTACTGTTTCCAGCACTTTACTTACATTAACTTTTGTATAGATGAGGAAAATGAGGTACAAAGAGGTTAAACAACTAGTCGGATACTAAAGACAGGTCAAATATTAGAGGCAGGCCCCCATGAACACTAGACTCTCCAGCACAGCTTCGCAATCTTCAGCAACCAGTTGAGAAGCGAAGTTCCTCCCCTCCTCAAACACCTGCAGTGACTCCCACTGACTTTTGGATAGAGTATCCAGGGTTCTTGGTATTCGAGGTTCTTTATAATGCCTTCCTACCTTTCTAATGTCATCTACATTCAATCTAGCCACAAACCCAATGTGCCTGCTACACTGAGCTTCTCCCTCTTCTGAACTGCCTGAATTCTCACACCTTTGGGTTTTGGCCATTCCTTCGTCCTAAAGTGCAGAGTAGCAGAGTGAGAGCAAAGAGATGGGGTGTGGACTTAAACTGATCTGTAGCTGTTTAGTCTCTTTCCAGTCGTGGCAGAAATTGCTAGTTGTCTTCTGGATATCCACTCTCCCCGTAACTAGAAATAACAGAACCTGATTTTTGGATGGACACATTATTATCTTTTTTAAATTATGTTCAGTTAGCCAACATACAGTACATCAGTAGTTTTTGATGTAGTGTTCAACGATTCATTAGTTACATATAACACCTGACACATTATTATCTAAGACTGTTTGATTATGTGATTTTAGCCAATGATATCTAGGTGAAAATGTTGTGTGGAATTTCTGGAGGTTTCATACGTTGGAATAGTTGCCGTTTCTTTCTCCTTTCTCCATCCTGCTCCTTAGAGCATAGGTGTGATATCTGGAGCTCTAGCAGCCATCTTGCACCACAGAGATGAGAGCCACATACCAGGGATGGAGCAGAGAGCCTAAAAAATCCTGGGTCTATGGGGACCATGCAATGGTCACATCAGCCCTGGATTACCTGCCTTTGGACTTCCGTCTCATTTAAGCTTCTATTTTTCAGATATTTGTTATTGGTAGTTAATCCTACCCTTAAGTGATATGCCAGCTGGCAACGTTTACCTTTCTGGGTCTAAACCTCAGCAGTGAAATGGAAAGAATTATGCTTATACCACTTGGTAGTGGTGGAAAATAAATGACATAACATGAACAAAATGCTATATTTGCTGGCAGGCTAGGGAGAGATATTTTTGGGAAGGGGAACATTTCAGGATTGAGCAAGTCATGCCACAGCTGTTCCAACCTACTTGCCTGAGTCAAGCCCTCTGAGTTATACTTCACCCCGTCACTGGGTGGCTTCATGCTTGAGGAAGGAGTCAGTGGACCAGATGACCTTTCGGAGACATCCAAAATTTAAATAGAGCAGAAGAAGTCTCTCTACATTTACTCTTGTCCATGTCTATGGACAATCCTGGTAGAGTATGGCTCCCTTTCTTTAGATACCACGTGAAGAACATGCCATTTCTCTCTAGGAACATTCCAGCCATCATCAATCTGCATACATAGCCTCTCTGTTTTTCTTCTCCCCTGCTTCTCTCTCTTTCTTTGTCTTCTCTTTGTCCCTATCTCTGCCTCTCTCTGTAGCATTAAGACAGTGATGTAAGAGACAACAAAGGAATGAAGCAGAGTGAGGCTCTTAGGGATGGTGGGCTCAAGAACTTCTAAACCACCGGAACCCAAACTGGTTAAACAGACCATCTCTGGGGGTTCAACCACAGTAGATAACTTGCTCTGTTTTTTAGGGGGGTGGGGAAGGGGCAGAGAGAGAACCCCAGGCAGGCTCCACACCCAGCATGGAGCCTGATGTGGGGCTCCATCCCATAACCCCAAGACCATGACCTGAGCTGAAATCAAGAGTCAGATACGCAGGCGCCCCCACTTTCTCTTTTTAAAGGTTCCAAGCACTTTCAAAATTTGATGTCTCATGTCAATTTCTTCCTTTGACTGAGTGCCCCCTTCTCCTGGTTTGCTTGACAAACTTCTGCTCTTTCCTTAAAGATTCAGTTTAAATGTCACCTTCTCTGAGAAGCATTTTCTGGCCCAGTTAGACAATAAACCATATGGAGGCAAGATTGGCATCTTGTCATGAAAGCGAGTAACCTTCCTCGATGTGTGTCTGAAGAGAAGGTTGCTCTAAGTTAGTTAGAAGATGAGCCACGGGAACATCTGTGGAGATGGTCACAACACCCCCACACTAACAAGAAGCAATCTGGGGTCCAAATGAGCCGCCAACTGAATGATCAAAGACTTAGTGCCATTGAGCATGGCCAATGAAAAATTTAGCAGAGAGGAAAGGAAAAAAGAAAAAAGCAGGTGTAACTCCAGCCCTAGCCTTAACCATTCTCAATAGGACATTCAGAGAACCTTTCACTTTGCTTAGTGAACTCATCTTGGTGCATCCTTTAAGATAAACTGATGACAGTGGTCCCACCTGATCCTCAGGGCATAGACCCCAAGACCCCCAGCGGGCACCTGACCCTGCAGGTGGTACCAAACCCTACATACACTATGCTCCCTCTTATACATACGCACCTATGATAAAGTTGAATTTATGAATTAGGCACAGGAAGAGATTAACAACCGTAACTAATTATAAAACAGAACAATTCTCACAATACACTGTAATAGAAGTTACGTGAATGTGGTCTCTCAGAATATCCTCCTTCTTCTCATGATAATGTGAGTTGATAAAATGCCTGTGTGATGAGATGAAGTAGGGGAATGATGTAGGTGTTGTGACGTAGTGTTAAGCTACTACTGACCTGACCGCAGGTCACAAGGATTATCTGCTTCCAGACTGCAATGACTGCAAGGAACTGAGACTGTGGAAAGCAAAACCGCAGATAAGGGGGGACTCCTGTAAAACCTACGAGCCTCAGGAACTGAAGAATTCGCTTGCCGCGTGTGGTTGGTAAGTGGTTGCAGTTAAATGCTAGAGGATTGCTGCCAAAACCAGTGACTCCTGCTGTAGCACAGGTGACCTTCTTTTACTCTGTAATTAGACATTAGAGATAATCATCTAGGAAGGGTACGCCTAATTCATGATATTAATGCCGCTTAAAATGTGTTAATTGCGGTAACATCTGCATAACATGAAATGTGCCTCCTTCACCATTTTGAAGCGTTCACTGCTGTAGTATTAAGTACATTCACGCAGTGGTGCAAACATCACCGCTATCCATTTCCAGAACTCTTTTTATCTTGCCAAACTAAGATCCGTACCCATTAAACAGTAACTTCGCATTCTCTGCCCCCCCACTCCCCCCCCAGCCACCCGCAATGCCTTTCTACTTTCTGTCCCTGTGAATTTGATCACCTGGTACCCCAGACAAGGGGTGTCGCACAGTGTTTGTCCTTTGGAGACTGGCTTATTTCACTTGGCATAATGTCCTCAAGGTTCATCCATATTGTAGCTTGTATCAGAATTCCCTTCCTCTTTAAGGCTGAATAAAGTTCCCTCATCTGCATAGACCACATTCTGTTTATCCACTCATCCTTGGATGGACACATGGGTTGCTTCCATGTTTTGGCTTATTGTGAATCATGCCGTGAAGAACATGGCGTACCGGTAACTCTTTGAGATCCTGCTTTCAATTTTTCTGGATATACACCCGGAAGTGGAATTTCTAGATCATATGGTCATTCTAACTTTAGTTTTTTGCGGAACCATCATACTGTTTTCTATAACGTCTGCACCATTTTATATTCCCACCAACATGGCACAGGGCTCCAATTTCTTCAAATCCTCCCCAACACTGGTTTTCCTCCCTTCCTCCCTTCCTTCCTCCCTCCCTTCCTTCCTTCTTCCCTTTCTTTCATTTTGGTAGCAGTCATCCTAATGAGTATGAATGAGGTGATATCACTTTGACTTGAATTTCCCTAGGTACTAGTGATCTTAAGTATCTTTTTTTGCCATTTTAACATAAGAAACCATTATCTTTACATTCTCTTTTTTGTAATAGGAATGTGTGAGTAATCACACCAGTGTTATCAAATCATTGGTATGCATTTTTTTTTAAAAAGTCCAAAACACATCCCTGTTTATCTCACTCTGCTTGGATGATGCTATCAGATCCATCAAAATCACATCTAACTCCCCCAACTCTTAGAGCAGTGAAAGGCTTGTTTTGCACAAGCATCAAAAACCAGGGGTCAATGTCAAGATCATGTAACTTTTCTCCTAACCAATTCCTGTTCATGGAAGCCCACTTAGATGCTCTTCTGTGGCTTTGAGTTTTTTTAGGCAATGAGAAGTCTAAGATAAGTTCATTTGAAAAATTCCTGGATGGCCTTTTCTGATTTCCGCTTTACATGTTTTTTTCCCTGTCAAGCAAGGCGCCGGGAGGGTAAGTCCTACATTTGCTAGAACAGAGTGTGAATAAATCATTTTAAGGTAACAGCAATCCATTCAGAGCAGATAAGAGGAGAAACCTCTCCTCTGAGGCATCCACGGTTTAAAAGATTCTTTGATAGTAATAGCTCAAATGGAGCTAGGAAAAACCTGGTGCATGTATGCCCGTCCCCGACCTCCCCAGCATAATCATAAGTACAGATGGGCTCCAGGGAAGCTCTGTGAAGGTAAATGAGCGGTACCATGTGTACTTCTTACTCAGACCACAGAAAAAAGGGCTAATCACAATATAGAATATACACTAGAGATAGAAAAATAAGTTCCCCTGAGGTGTATTCCGTGAACCACCAGTTAGCACCACCGTTTTTCAAGGAAAGTCCGTTTGGCAAGGATCTTTTTTAAATTTAGATGAATAAATCTATCTCGGAAAGAACTGTCCATGGGAAGCCATTCACTCTCGAAAATCTCGAAACAAGATCTCACTGGCGTCACTGCCAATCCTGGCATTTAGGTCTCTACAGATGCTATTTGAGCCTGGAGAATAAACGCATATTATCACCGAGAGAAGACTGCTTGAAGAGACGGGGCAGCGTGGACAGGAAGACAGAGCGTCTTCATCTTCTCAGGGAAATGAATCAAGGCCAGATGAAAGGAACTCTGTTCGCCATGTTGCAGAGCAGAGGCTGACTGAGATAAGGATGGCCCATCCATTATAACTGCTATCAAAGTCCCCCCCCCCCACTTTTTCTTGACAGTCACAAAAAAAATGGCCCACACCCATAGAAAAAGAGTGTTCTAAAATGAAAGGTGCCTATAGGCATGTTACTTTGTGAGGAACAAAGGGCTGACCTTTTTTTTTAAGATTTATTTATTTATTTATTTTAGAGAGAGAGAGTGGGGTGGGCGAAGAGGAGCAGAGGGACAGAGAGAGAGACTCTCAAGCAGACTTCCCTCTGAGCAAGGAGCCTGATGTGGGGTTTGATCCCATGACACTGAAATCATGACCTGAGCTGAAATCAAGAGTTGGACGCTCAACTGACTGAGCCATCTAGGTGCCCCCAAAGGGCTGAACTTTCAAAGTATGCTTCAGACTATATTCTGGATCCACTGAGGGGTCCATACCCTAAAAATACAGCATCTTCCCTGTTAAGTATCCCTTGAGTGGTTCTGATTGCTTTACTTGACTTGGACATTTAAAATCCTCTGGAAAAGGACTTTAAAACCCTCAGAAAACCTAATATACCAGAGTGCTTCCCATAGGACCTCAACTGGCCATGTTGCAAATAAGGACTTTATTTAATAAGGAGCGAGACAGACACAGACAGGCAGGCAGACAGACAGACACAAACACACACATACACACACACACATACACACACGCTACCACCATTACCACCACTCCCCTAGCTTTCTCATAGAGTAGCACAGCACAGGGGTGGGGGGAGCTACAGGGCAAATGCCCAGGAATCAGAGCCCAGGTTGGCATCCGGATCGCACTGCCTCCTAGTTGTCTTTGGACATGTTATTGAAACTCTCTAAACCTCAATTCTGTCATCCGTAGAATGGCAGTAGAAATGCCCTATATCAACTAGTGTGCTTATGAGGATTAAATGTGATTATTTATATAAAGTGCTTAGAACCAGGGTTGGTGGTACATCCTAAATGTTTAATAACTACTATCTGTTATTATCATTATGAATTTTATTGTGTCCAGTACACAACATGGCCCACCTCTACCTGGCCCCATTCCTTTGGTCTAAGGTAGAGTACGTCCCACCAGTTCCTGGAAACGGGGTATCTTCAGGGTGTCCAGATGAGGTCACCTGCCCCGAGGTAAGACTCACTGGGGACTCAGACAAGGAAAAATTCCTCAGGAGTCCCCTAGAGTGAGAAGGTAATTCCACAGCTAGGAAGTGTCTCTCCCTGAAACTATGAGGTGGCCCCTCAGTCAGGTTGTGCGGCAATGGCCTCAGACCAGAGGAGACCTACAATGAAGCTACAAAACTTAGCTCTGTGGCCCCTCACTTACATGGGACCCTTCCGAGGCCCTGGGAAATGCCTGCTAATTTTATATTAACAATTTCTTAGTATTTTGCTGGAAGAGGTCCTCCAAATCATATAATCTTCAGGCCCTACTGAACTGAATCCACTCCTACATAGGACTAGTTAAGGGAAGAGACCACATTTTGGAGGGGTCCTGTACATGGATTCAATACAACCCTTATAAAAGCCATTTATGAGAAGTTGGGGTAGCGTCATTTTGGCCTAGGCCTGTGGTTCTCCACTTTGGAGGGGCGCTGTAAACTGGTTAGAATGATCAGATTTGCTTTCTCAAATGACCGACACTTGGTGGGAAGGGGCTTCTCAAGTTTTCTCTCCAGATAATTTTAATACACTGACGCACTGGCTGACCAGCACCAGACTGGATTATGGGGGCCTCCCTCCTAGGATATGGTTTGTTTTCTCTTGAGAACCCGGGTGGATGCTGTAATGTACACTCAGATCTGACCCCCAGCCCTCAGGATCGTCACCTGCTGACAGCACCAACCTAGCCCCCCCCATCCCCACCCCAGCATTTCCCTCGAGAGAAGGAACTTCCCACCCAAGATGACCCCTCCAGGTGCACACAGGGTTCTAGCGAATGAAGGCCCAGTCTCCAGACTCAAGTGCATCCCAGTTCCAACTTCTCTCTCTCCCCTGTCCTGCTTCCCTCACTTCTTAACAGATACTGCTCCTGAGTGCCCTCCCCCGTAAACCTCCTGACTGGCAAATCTCTGCCTCCAAGTCTGTTTCCTGGGGAACCTGACCCATGACAGACCTCACCCGCACTTGCCTCCCCCACGCCCCTCCCAACATCCCTTAAGCAGCATTCTAGAACAGCAGCACGCACAGTTCTCAGAGACATGTGCCAGCTACGGCAGAGATCCATGAAGTCAGCCATAGGAATCCCTAGGTAAAACAGATTAAATGAGAGAAATAAAAAGGATTACACGGAGAAGGTTTTAAACGAACTGAAAGCAAAAAGCTTCCAGATTAAAGAACCACATGTTAGACTGGCTGAGACAGACAAGGTTCAAAATAAAAGATAAAAGACAAGAAGCTGAGATTCTTAAAAAGTAAAAAGAAAGAAGAGATTAAGATTTCAAAGGAGAAGCTAAAAACTCAGAATATGAAAAGCTCAAACACACACAGATGAGACTTGCCGATTAGGAATAAAATTCAAGAGCTCGAAGGTAAAAGAATGAGAAAGAGAATTTAGGATGGTTTAAAAATAAACGCAGCTCCTCAAAAGGTTAAACATAGAAGCACCATATGATCCAGCAATTCCACTTCCAGGCACAGAGCCAGAATAACTGAAAGCAGGGTCCCAAACAGATACTTGTGCACGTTGGCGACAGCGGTATTCCCAAGAGCCCCCCAGTGGAAACAACACAAGGGTGGCTAAACAAAATATGGTGGTATGTGCGTACAATGGAATACTATTCAGCCTTAAAAAAGAAAGAAATTCGGACATGTGCTGCAACATGCACGAACCTTGAAGACGTTATGTTGGGTGAAATATGCCAGTCACCAAAGGACATAATGAGTCCGGTTACAGGAGGTTCCCAGGGTAGTTAAAGTCACAGAGACAGAAAACCAAATGAATGGTCATCACAGGGGCTGGAGGGAGAGGGTATGGGGAGCTGTCTAATGGTAGAGTTTCGCTTTGGAAGGATTAAAAAAAGTTTTCAAGATGGACAATAATGTGAATGTTGTACTTAGTACCATTGAATTATACCCTTAAAAATTATTAAAATGGGGAAGTCTAACATAACATAATAAAAAATTATTATAAAATTAAATATATATATAAATAAAATAATAAATAAAAATAATTTAAAAATAGAAATAAAAAACGGGAAGTCTTGTGTGTATTTTGCCACAATAAAAAATGTCTCCCCCCAAATTAAAGCAGAAAGTTTATAAATCAGAGAAACACGTAGCTGCTAAAAGGAAGAGAGAGAGAGAGAGAGATCCTGGCCAAGGGGGCAAGTGCTGGCTCAGCGCGGAGCTCGGTGGAAGCAGCAGGTGCAGCGCCCTTCACAGAGGAGGTGGGGTGCTACGGGAGTGCCCTTGCTCTCACCCCACGTCATGTTCAGGTTCCGGAGGTGAGTCTGGGTCTTCCAGCAAGAAGGAACATGCAACCCCCTGGAAACTTCTTGGGCACTCGCCATAATCCATGTTGAGAAGAGGAAGTGTGCCTGAGAGCAGGAAGAAACTCCTCAGGACAGAAATGGGGATGGGAGCATCAAAGCCAAAATGGATCCTTGGGAATCGCCCACTTATTTTGACCAGCACTTTCGGGGGCAGGGGCTATTTTAAGCTGTGTCTGAAGGAAGTCTTCCCCATGGGTTGGAAGGGAAGTCTTGGCAGCTCTCCCTGGGGTTTCCTGACAATTGTTCCCTCTTTCCTGACATTCTTCCAAGCCCATAGTTCCAGCACGGAGACTCCATCTCACCGGGAGACTTAGGCTACGAAAATACTCCCAAGGAGGAAGCTGCTTTTCCAGGTATGGAGGAAGTGGAAAGGCAAACATGACCTGGATTGTACCTGCTTCTGCTCCCATGTGAACAGCTGCCGAGACTTCCCACCGAGTCGCAGCCAATGCCAGTGTTTCTCCTCATCCCTCGGAACTCCAGATTTTCCAGGAAGGCGTCCTAAAGTCATTCCATTTATGATGTTCCCTGAAGATCTGGTCATGTACTTGTTCACTTGGCCATTCTTCCATTCTACAAATATCTATTCCAGAAATATTTCTTAAGTGCCTCAGATGTGACACGATGCTAGGGTTGTGGTAGGAATCCTCACGGGACTGATTCTAGCACAAATACTGCCATTTAGAGGTGAGGATATAAGCCTAGAGTTGCTTTATCCAATATGATAGCCACTAGCCACATGTGGCTATTTCCATTTAAATTAATCAAGATTAAAAAGTCATTTCTGTGTTGTATGAGTCACATTTCAATTTGTCAATCGACTCATGACTATTGACTACCATATTGGACAGCGCGGCTCTGGAACATTTCCAAAGATTCTGTTGGACCACGATGGTCTAGGGAGTTGGGTGAATGGCCGTGGCTCACACAGCCACTCAGTAGTTCAAATCCAACTTTGTGAACGGACATGATTTTCCACCTACATTTTTGCCAAAATAAAAATGAGACAGAGAATTATTCTAGCTCTAAACACCAAAATATTTGGAGGAAAACAGAACAAATACAGAAACAGCTATATAAATATATTTTTTAAAGGTATCCGGGTAGCTGATTTCAGTGAGAGTAACATAAGCAGGTGTCTGACTAAATGTTTTCATTCATACAAGTCCTTAAAAACATTAAAAGCATGGCTTCAATGGTTACCAAGGGCTGCTGAGGGCCTATGGAAGCACTGCTCTGGCCAGGCTAGAAGGAGACCACGCAGACCCATTCCTGATGGAACCAGGCAGGTCCATTGGCCATTGGGTCATTGAGGAGAACTTCTATGGAGGGCTGTGGCTGGGAACAGAGGTTTGAGTCCTGCCTCCAGCATTTGGACAAGTTTCTTAATTTCTCTGAGAATCAGAATCCTTATCTCTAAAATAAGTGTAATATTACCAACCTGGCAAGGCCATTTTGAAGATCGAATGGGATGATTTATGTGAAAGTGCCTCAAACACTTTAAAGCATTAATCAGATATTCTTGTTAAAATGCCATTTCCGTCACCTTGGGGCTGGACACACCTGCCTCCCTTCTTGCTGCTACATAATTAAACCCTACCACACCATTTCTCAGACTTTGTGGGTGATGTTTCCATCTGTGTGGAGGGTTTGATGTATGGCCCTGACAACAGAAGTAGAAACGCCCCATTTTGTATTATTAATCAGTGGTGTTATTTTTGAGTACCGAAAGCAACAGTATCGGCAAACAAAACAACCAATCAGCTGAAATTACTTCCAAGGGCCGGATGACTTCAGCTTACCACTGTCTCTGACTAACCATCTGACCCAGCTGGGGAAAGATGGGATTATCTTTTTTCTTATTATGCCTACTGATTTGTTCCTACAGTTGGGGGCCAAGCTGAGAGGTGGCCATGCTAATTGGCCAGCCTTCCCAGAGGAAGATTCTTTGAGTAGAGATGGGGCCATGCCATTAGACATGAATGCAAATAACAAGTGCCCATAACCCCACACAATGGATTATTATGATGGGCATGAATGGCTGTGTTAGAGAACAGAAAGGTAGCGTGGCCCCCACATTTTTCACGCAGAGGACAGCTTTTATTATTTATCCCCTTTGGAGTCTGTGTTCTATCAAGAATATTCACAATAATAACAATCACCACTCCTATGTACTGAGAACTTACAATGTACCCTTCAAGTACATAATCTCATTTAATTTTATAGAATAACCCAAAGAGATAGGAATCATCATTATTCTTATTTTTAAAGATTAATAAACTGAGTCTTTGAAATCACAGTCTTCCTTCAAAAGTGCGATTAGGCACTTGTACATTTGCTCAGTTAAAAAAGAGAACAACACTGGAGATGTGTTACTGTCTAACCAAACTTCTGTTCGTCTCAAAATATCCAGTGTCGCCAGTTGATACAATTCTAGTCAAAGCAGAAACATCTGAAGTTACAGTTAGCTTACAGATCTTTATGGTAGGCAAACACACAATTTCAATCAAGCTTTTTGAAATAATGAAGAGCCCCTGGGAGATCATCTGGTCTGTGTTCGCTGGGCCAGGGACCACTGGCACCCTAAAAGGATGACTGATCTGACCAAGATTCATCATCAGAATCCCCTTGTCTCATCATGAAAGGCTGCAGAACGCTTAAAAATATTTTTTCCAGGTTGAAAGCAAATCTGTTAGATCCGAATTATATATTAGACTGAATTATATATTAGATAATGCTTATTCTCTCCTCTCTAATGTTCGTTAGAGCTCACTGAAGATAAGTATTGGCATCAGCAAGAACGATTCCTGGGCTCTGTCTCGGGTCCTGTCCTCAGCTCTGTTTACCCTGAGTAATTCCATGACATCCTCCAGTTTTGAATTCCATCTATGGGCTGAAGGCTTCCAAATACATCTCTCTGTCCAGCCCTGACATCTTCCCCAAGCTCTAGATGGCTTGGACTCTACCTAGCACGTATCTCAAGTTAATGAGTCCAAACAGAGCTCTCGATCTCACCCTGGCCCCAAATCCGCCCCTTGGTCACCTTCCCTACTTCAACAACCTTCCAACAGGAAACTCAAGTCAACACCTCATCATTCCCGAGTCTACCCTTTCCCTGTCACATCCAATCCCGTCACCTCTACTTCCATAATACATCCCACAAGTCTGTTCTCTCTCCCCACTTCCCTCCTCCTGCTCCGAGCCAGGCCAGCGTCATCTCTCTGGACTGTTTCAAGAGCTTCCTGTTGTCTATGCTTCTGCTCCAAAACACTTCAAATCAATGGGCAACAGATAGCTACGTGGTCTTTGCCTTCAAATTAAAAGCGGGAGGAAGCGAACAGAAAGGACAGACGGAAGGGTCTAAAGTAGACTTAAATACAAAAATAATTCCTTGTGGAAATAGTGAATTTTTGTGTGTGTTGGGGGGGTGGTATTGACTGGGAAGAAGTATGAGGGAAGCTTCTGGGCTGCTAGAAATGTTCTATATCTTGATCTGGGTGGTGGTTATGTGGGTGCACACATACGTGCATATGTTATACGTCAGTTTTTAAAAGTTAAAAAAAAAAGAAAGAAAGAAAAAGGAAAGAACTTCTTGCCAAGATTCTAAAGACAGTTTGGCAGCACGAAAAGGGATGTTGTGGAATCTACTTTCCTGGCTTTCTTTCAGAATGGGATGGAGTCCTAGCTGCCCGGGGGTGTTCGGTGTCTAGAATGAAAGAGATGTAATCAGAAATCACATTCGTTCCGCTTAATTCTACCCTTGGCCCTATGCTAGGTGCATCAGGATGAATATTTCATGTGTCACTTAGCATTTCGTCACAGAAGAGTATTTCAGGACATGATGAATGATTAATGTGCCGAGTGGAGAGTTGGTGGAGTACCGAGCCTGGGCCAAACTCACTGTGGAACCAAGTCACCGTGGGGTCGAAAGCCATCTGCTTCTCAGGCCTTTCCTGGATATGCCCACATGCTACGGTATCCCTCGGCCCCAGAAATGAGCCAGCCCAAAGCAAACCAGGCTCTGGTGAGAAAAGAATGTCTCAGAAATGTGCATTTATAGAGGAACCCAGCAACGTAGTCTGTGCCACCCCAAAGAAGCCAAGTTGACTAATAGTTTTCCCTCTCTGTACCTATTGGCCAACAATGGGACAAACCGCCCAACCTTCTGGCTTGCAGCTGGGTGGACGTGACCGTGATCGAGGTCTGTCATCATCTGCAGGCAGGAGCTATGCTTGCCAGATTGGGTGGGGGGGGGGGTATGCAGGACATGGGGTGAGTCCACTGGTTACAGCAGGCACTCCCCAGTTCCAGGCCCTTGCTGAAGCCCCTGCTTCCCAGCTGTGTGACTTTGGGCAAGCTTCTGAATCTCTCTGTGCCTAAAATACCCATCGGCAACAGCATCAATCTCATGGGACTGTTGCAATGATTTTGGAGGTTAATACATGTAATTAAAACAGTCCTGGCACATGACATGATTTTTACAGATATGGAAACTATGAGACAGGTACAGTTAAATAATCTTCTTGTAGGAATAGGTCACAATCTCAAGTGCATCTGACCCCAGGCGTGTGTTCTTAACCACTACACTAAGTGCCTTCCATGAAGCCACTGGTTCCTGATAGAGGCATGCTGGGCAGCAGGAGGCAGGGGCAGGCCAGCCCTCTGTCTGTGGGGAAGGGAGGGAGGCCTGACACTCATCACCGTACATCATGCGATTCAGGTTTGAAGGCATACGGATGCCATCCAGAGACCTGAATTCTTATCCTGAATTCTTATCCTGGCCCTGTCACCTCCTATCTATGTAACTTTTTTTTTTAAAAAGATTTATTTATTTATTTATTTATTAGACAGAGACAGCCAGCGAGAGAGGGAACACAAGCAAGGGGAGTGGGAGAGGAAGAAGCAGGCTCATAGCAGAGGAGCCTGACGTGGGGCTTGATCCCAGAACGCCGGGATCACGCCCTGAGCCGAAGGTAGACGCTTAACGACTGTGCCACCGAGGCGCCCCTATCTATGTAACTTTGAGCAGATGGCTCACTTCCTGGCCTCAGACTCCTCACCTGGGCAGTGGGAAGTTGCCCCCACTTGACAATCCCTTGACCCTGCCATTCTAGGGTCCAGACTCCCCACAAGCAGCCCTGCCCACAGCAGGTACCCTGGTCCAGGAGCTGGCTATGTTGGGGGTGCAAGAGGCTGAGGGCTACTGCTTGTGGGTATGTTTGAAGGCACCTCAAATGACAAATGTGTCTGAGCAAATTTCTCCTGTCCTTGCCGACATTGATTTTTCCAAGTGTGGGATCGATGCGCTGCTGAGATGGAGAGGGGAAGAGTACACGGTGTTCTTCTCCGAGACCGCAGAGGGCAGGCCCTTGCAGAGCTGTCTGCCTCAGTAGCCTGCCTTTGTGACTGTCCCCGGGGCATCTACAGGCATGGTGCTGACACCGTGGTCTGGAGGGACGGCGGGGGTCTGGGTGGGGAGGGGCAGTGTGGACGGAAGAATTAGAAAGCACCGTTCTCTCTGGCTTGGAGTCCGGGGACGCATGCCACCTGACTTCCAGTCACAGCTTCACTGCTTCCTGCCTCTGGAAGCCCGAATCAGTCCCTCTCAGGGCCTTGGCTTCCTAATCTAACAAAGAAGACAATCGTATCTTCGGGTAGCTTGGAGTATTAGAGGGGACATGGAAGCTCCTTGCACACTGTCAAGTTCAGGAGGTGGGTGTGGTCTTCCTTCCGGTGGGAAGGTCCCAGTGCTCAACAGAAACCATTTACAAATCCCTCCAGCCTTTGGGATGGAGACTAAAAGCATCGGTGTCTCAGGAATACAGTCGTGCCACGGTGGCAGGAGTACCTACGAGCATGGCCATGACCTTCTACTTAACATCCAAAGCAGGGTCTGGGTGAGGAGCACGTAAATCTCTACTAAAGACTGAACCCAGCAGGAGACACAGTGTGATGAAGACCAGGGCACTGTGCTTGGTGTTGGCTGGGTGAAGAGAAGCTGATGGTCCGGAGGGAAGGCAAATTAGTTAGACAAGGGCACTGTATGGCGGAGGGTGTTCAGATGCTGTGGGCGTAAAGAACAGGGACGTCTGACCCAGGCGAGGTGGTGTGGAGACAGCAGGGGGTTCTTCCTGGAGAAGATGATGTCGGAGCTGACCCCTGAAGGGTCAAGAGAAGTGAGAGGGAAAACAGATGTTTTAAGAAAAGGAATTCAGGGGCGCCTGGGTGGCGCAGTTGTTAAGCGTCTGCCTTCGGCTCAGGGTGTGATCCCGGCGTTCTGGGATCGAGCCCCACGTCAGGCTCCTCTGCTATGAGCCTGCTTCTTCCTCTCCCACTCCCCCTGCTTGTGTTCCCTCTCTTGCTGGCTGTCTCTGTGAAATAAATAATTAAAATCTTAAAAAAAAAAAAAAAAGAAAAGAAAAGGAATTCAAAGCAGAGAGCATTTCCTCTATCTAGGGCACAAAAAATGGCTGCATCAGGGACACTTGGGTGCCTCAGCTGGTTAAGTGTCTGACTCTTGATTTCGGCTCAGGTCATGACCACAGGGCCATGAGATCAAGCCCTGCATCAGGCTCTGGGCTGGGCAGGGAGCCTGCTTAAGAGTCTCTCATTCTCTCTCTCTCTCTCTCTCTCTCTCTCTCCCCCCTTCCCTCTGATCCCCTCCTTAAGAAAAAAGGCTGCATCAGGTAAGACAAGTAGTTGGGAATGGCTGGAGTGTAGAATCTTGTAGAATCCTATGACGGGGGGTGTGGGGGAAGGAGAGAGAAGGGAGCACCAAGAGAAGCAAGGGAGCAAAAGAGAACTTTCTTCTGACTCCCAATACAAAAATACTATAAACGCCATGGCAATCAAAGAGGGTAAGTGACCTGTCCAAGATGGTTCTGGGAAAAAAATGACCCAGAAGCATGTCAGGGGTGAAGTGGGTGTGAATAGGGCTAAAACACTGCTCTCCAGACTACCTGCCAGAGATGTTGCCCGGAGACATTGCGGAAGGTGATTATCACAAGAGGAGCTGCTTAGCAGGTGAATAATACATTAAATATGAGGTATTTACAGAGCGTCAACAATATTCCAGATGTGCCACATTTCCTGTGTCAGAAGAAACTAATTCTACTCCAGAGACAGGAAGTGTGTGTGTGTGTGTTTGTGTGTGTGTGCACACACACGCATGCGTGTGCCTGCACGACGAGAGCACAAAATCAGCCTAATTGGACATTTCACACTCTTGCCATGACCTTGGCAGATAACCTTTATTCAGCCAACTAAGATTCTTCATTCTTTACTCCTACCTTCCTTGGGCTTGAGCAGGAATCACTTAGAAACGGGACAGACAGGGGCGCCTGGGTGGCACAGCGGTTAAGCGTCTGCCTTCGGCTCAGGGCGTGATCCCGGCGTTATGGGATCGAGCCCCACATCAGGCTCCTCCGCTGGGAGCCTGCTTCTTCCTCTCCCACTCCCCCTGCTTGTGTTCCCTCTCTCGCTGGCTGTCTCTAGCTGTCTCTATCTCTGTCGAATAAATAAATAAATAAATCTTTAAAAAAAAAAAAGAAATGGGACAGACAAATGCCAGATTAAAAAAACCAGATAAAACCAAACACCCCCCTCCTGAGCAGTACTGCCCTTCAGGAGAAACCGTCATTTTCAAATGTACGAAAGGAAAACCCAGAGCAGCTCAGTAATTCGCCTGGAAGAAAGCAGCTAGGCAAGGGGAAGCTGGGGTTCGAACCGGGCTCCCTCCTTCCTGACCCAAGCCGCGCTGCCCTGTGCCTGCCTGGGGTGATGCTGGTCTTATGCCGCTATGGCAGAGGTGATGGGGAGACAGAAAGTTGTGTCACATGTGGGACCACCCTGGACCTTTTCTGCGTGGCCATGGGTAACCCCATCTATTAAATCCCTACAGAGGCGCTGGGGTACAAAGACTTCTGTTGCCTTCTACCCCAAACCCCATTCTGACTTTTGTTTTCACGATCAACATAACCTAAAAGGTCAAGTGCGGAGGATCAGGGACATGGGGGCACTCTTTTAAGAATTATGCCACTTTATGCCAGCTGACAAGGGACTGCGCAAATGTACTACAACGAAATCTGCCCAGATGAGGGCCCTCCACCAGAGCCACGACTCAGGGGTGTCTGATATGAGCCTGCAGCCGCAACAGAGAGGAGCAAACTAGCCCCTCCTCTTGACTGACCTTCCTTCCATTCCCTTCATGCTCATTATCCAGGGGGCCAGGGAGTGACAGTCCCTGGCCCTCGGAGAGGCCTGCACAGGTGCAATGTCTGTAATCACAGAGTGATCTCCAAGATCCTGGGCCAAACCGCAGGGAAACCAAATTGGGAAGAGCTGCAACCAGGCATTCTGGAGGATTCTCCCCCTCACACTTGGCGGGGGGCCTATTGGTCGCTGACTTTAGATATCCTGTGGTGGCGCTCTGCCCTCTAGTGGTGGATCTGTGGAAATGATCCTATCTCCTTGGCAACCTCATTCCCAGACTGTCTGACTTGAGCCCCAAACCTGAGCTGGGTTCTCTTGAAAGCCTCCAGGAAAGGGCCCTGTTCCCACTGGCTTCCTGCAGACAGACAGGATGGAAGGAGCACGCAGGGGGACAGTGAGGAATGCTGAAGTGGGTCCCTGGTCACTCAGCTCTGCTGTTGTAGGAACAATGCTGGGCTTCCTATAAATTAGTCTCCCTAATGCCTGTGGTACCACAGAGGGACAGTGAATGTTCCCAGCTAATGGGGCTCGTATGGCTTTTCTTCCACCTCCCCTTCTTTCCCTTGGTCCTTAGGTTTCTCCTGTCTCCTAGGACCAGGACTTGCCAAGACAGTGTCCGAGAAAGCTACTGGTGGATTGGAAGAACACGACCATTAGCCACGCTTGCGGGAGGAATGTTCCAGGTTGATCAGGTAGATGCCATGCTATGTTGACCCTCTTTATAGTGAATAAAAACCATAACAGCAAATGCTTCCATAGTGCTTCCTTGCTCTGTGCCAGGCAATATTTTTAGGCTGTTGTCCTATGTTTACACACTTAATACTCACTTACAAGGTAGGTGGGGCTTTACTCCCATGTCACAGATAAGGACACAGGCTCAGAGAGGTTAAATAAATTATCAGGTAGAAGCAGCAGAGCTGGGGTTCAAACCTAGACCATCTCTTAATGCCCCTGCTATCCTGCCTCCATTACTCTAAGCAGGAGGTCAGTGGAGGCCGAGAGCCTCGACGCACAGAAGTAATTAGAGCTAGAGGCTGGAACCGCCTGAGGGAACAGCAGGATTCCTGGATCCCACCGAGGGGAAAAGTCAAGGCGGGGTGATCTCTCTGAAGGAGACACTGCAACGAAGGGTCGTCTGAGCTGGACCTCCCTGAAGGTTTGTCTCCAAATGAGACCGGAATCAATGGCTTCCACAAGATGAATGAAGGGCTGGCAAATTTTAACTTAGGAACTGTTAAGCCCCTTGGGGACAGGAATCATTTCAATAGCGGCCAGTGTCTAGCAGGGCTTTGCACTTGACAGATGCATCATGTATCGTTCATGTTCTTGGGACTAACGTTTAACAAACACAATAGGAGCCATTTGACTCTTGATTTTGGCTCAGGTCATGATCTCAGGGTCATGGGAATGGGCCCGCCTCAGTGGGGAGTTTGCTTGAGATTCTCTCCTTCTGCCCCTTCTCCCATGCTCTCTCTAATAAATAAAATCTTTCAAATAAATAAATAAAAAATAAACAATATGCCCAGTAGTCTTCTAAGGGCTTTATGTGGATGATCTCATGTAACACCCTCCACATCCTTGGGCAGTATCTTCGTTATCATTACCATTCTCATTTCACAGATAAGGAAACTGAGGCATTGAAGGTTAAATAATTTTCCTATGGTTAGTCACCCAGAAGATGAAGTGAAGCTTTTAACCCAGGTACTGAGTCTCCAATGTCTGGTCCCCTAACCACTATGCTTGCTGTCTTTCTGGGTTCGAAGGAAGAGAAGAATTCAGATAAGAGGAATAAAAAAAGTCCTCAGGCTGCTCACTTTGGACCAGTTCTTCCCTAGAGGAATGGTGATGGGATTCAGGGATTCAAAGTACATTTTCTGGGGAGAAAGACAACAACAGCAGATAACCTCTAGATGCTGGCCAGCTGTTGAACGGAGTGCTTCTAAACCTCAGAGACCCTTAATGTGGTCAATACTACTATCATTGCCATTTTGCGGAGGAAACTGAGGCACAGAGAGGTTAAGTAACTTGCCCATGGTCACCCAGCCAGTAGGTGGTAGAACTGGAATTTGAATCCAGGTGGTCAGGCTCTCAGCTCTGGGGTCCTAACCTCTGTGCTGTGCTGCCTGGAGCCTTTGTTAGAGTTCAAAGGGGGCCCGAATAGCCTGCAAATACCTCCACCTGTTACTCAAGAGAAGCTAAGCCATTTTTGCTTTTCTCGCCATATGAAAACTTCAGTTTTCCGAAGTATACACAGAAGATGACAGAGAAGAAAACTCAAGGATACAGGTGAAGGACTTTGATCTAATGGCTAATTATTCCATGGCACACAAAGTGCACCTGTGGGAGGGAAAGGACAGGCTGTTGTTGCCTGGGCAGCCTCCTGACCATTCTCGGTCCCTTTCTGTCTGAGCACGACCCGCAACTCCTAACGCCGGGCCGGTCTCACGGTCAGAGCACAACGTCTCATAGAACCAGACTCTCAAGAGCAAAACCAAACATGAACTTGAACTATTTATATGTGCTCTTATTCCCCAAATGATCTAGGGTGGCTTCGCTATCATTCTAGACCCATCTGGTAAAGTGTTATTTGTCTGTCGTCACCTTCTCCAAACTTGTCTCTTCTTTCACCCTCTCCCAGAAACCTCTTTGCTCTCTCATTGCTTCCAGTCCTGACCTTACTGGTGAAGATAGAATATTATTTGCCCCCCCTTCCCATTTGTTAAAATCCCATTTTCTTCCTTTTATTTGTTGGTTAGTTTTCCTTAAACCTGATCTCTTTCATCCAGGGCTAACAAACTGAACTCCTGGGCATAACTTTGAGAAAAAAAACTATCTAATTAGCAGCTCCTCGTGAGGGAAATTCCGAAAAGACAAGATGAAGGGGAAAACTATTGATGCAGATGTAAAACAAAAAAAAAAAAGTGGAATTCCTTAAACCATTTAGGAAAAATCTATTTTTATTTTTATTTAATTATTTATATTTTATTCTATTCTATTTTATTTTATGGAGAGAGAGGAAGAGAGAGAGCACGTGAGTGGAGGGAGGGGCAAAGGGAGAGAGAAAGAATCTGAAGCACACTCCCCACTGAGTGTGAAGCCCAATGTGGGGCTGTTTCTCACAACCCTGAGATCATGACCTGAGCCAAAATCAAGAGTTGGACGCTCAATGGACTGAGCCACTCAGGCACCCTAGGAAAAAATTTTTAAATAGAAGTTGAGGACCAAACACCTTAAAATAATATTGAACCCACTATTTTGTCCAATATGGGGACTTGTGTTAACATTTTAAATTTTGCAACCATTCTGTTCCTTTTACTGTTAGAAAACTAGTAACTAACCAACAAATAAAAGGGGGTCTTCCATTGTGCATACACCAAAGGAGATATTTTTGTGATAGCCTACTTCAGAAACGGGTGCTATATGCCCTATAAAATGTAACCTAAAATCTGCTTTTGCATGCTGTTCAATAATTGGTAGCCCCTGGATAATATTCAAATGGGTATCTCTGATTTCTGAAGATACAAATTGGTTCCAACATTTTATAAGGAAAATTTTCAAATGTACATTAAAGTTGAAATAATTTCTACAGTGAACATCTGGATATCTACCACCTAGATTCTTTTCTTTTCAAATTTTATTTATTTATTTGACAGAGAGAGAGAGCACAAGCAGGGGGAGCAGCAGAGGGAGAGGGAGAAGCACGCTCCCCGCTGAGCAGGGAGCCTGATGTGGGACTCGATCCCAGGATACTGGGATCATGACCTGAGCTGATGGCAGACGCTTAACCAAATGAGCCACCCAGGCGCCCTCCTACCACCTAGATTCTATCAGTAACAATGTTTGCTTTATCCCATGTCTATCCATCTATTTATTTAGCAACCTTTCTTATTCGTTATACATTTCATGGTAAATTGCACACAACTAGAGATATAGATAGAGACAGATCTGATAGAAATATAATGTAGATTAACTCCTTTTAGAAAAGTGTCAAAAATTTCCCTATAACCAACTAAAGACTCTTGTGGACACATTAGCTTATTAATTATGCATATGAATAATTACTGTTAGTACACAAGATGTTCCTACTTTTTCTGTGAAATGGAAGCAAGCCTATCTGCCAAGAGATAGGAAATAGTTATGATGTTTGGGGGCTAAGGAGAGAAGTAAATATTTTGAAGAGCCACTGAAAATATGAGTACAAGCTGACTTCTGGTGGTTAAGAGAATTGCCAAGCACCGCAGTGGAGAAGTGACACCATATTTTTGAAGTGGCACCAATCTGCGTGTTTGTGTTATGTTCTCCATCAGTCCAAATGGGAGTAGAAGGGCCAGATGGTCAGACTAATCCATGTGGGGCAGATGTCACAGGAAGACTATGAGACAAGAGGGTTGAGGATGCTGCAGAGAGAGGGTTCATAGCGACACGGCAGGTGTCTCAGCCGGAGGGGGCGAAAGTAAAAATTGCGGGGCGCTGTTAAACCTTGAGGACAAGCAGAGACAAAGGCACAGTGATCGGATGTCGTGATCAGCCCGTAGGTGTGACAATAGTAAGAGGGAGAGCACTAGGCATTCATTAGACTTTAGTTACCGTCATTCAACATTTCAGAGATGGAGCAGGATGAAGACTAAGAGGTGGACAGGAATGCAGTGGCCAAAGAAATCAGGTCAAGAAATTAGGATGTTTTGACGTTGAAGTTTTCATAAAATGATAAAAGTTAAAATGACGTTGATGAGTCATGCGCCAAAGCTGTGTATGTGGGGTAGACCTACTTGTGGCTGGGACAGTAGGAGGAGGGGGCTCCTGGAGGAATTCTAGGAAGATTTTCCTCCCTGGTGAGGGATGTGGCCTCTCCATTTCTGCTCTTGTGTATAGATGCTCACGGGATTTTTCTTTTTTTTAACGTGTGGATCTACTGCAGGAGTCTTGCAACCAATGAGAAAGACCCAAAGACTTGCTGAGAAGGCATCTCAGATCTCCGACATGGCTGAGCTGCCGAAGAAACCCCACAACTTCCTACCTCTACCCTAAGGGGATGACATCCGTCATCATCCAGAACGATCCTACCCCATGCTTATGGAACAGCAAGGGAAGGGGCTGGTTGGTACAAAGAGCACAGATGGTGCAAGGGATCTTTTCCAGACATTTCTACCCCCCCCAACCTGGAATACCTTGGTATAAGAAGAGAGCAGGGTTGACAGCTTTTAACAACTGATTATCTCAGAACACACTGGTAAACTGCAGGGGGGTGGAATTAGAGAATTAATTATAATGAGTTCCATGAATCATTGTTCAAAAGTTTCATGCTTTTCTCTTTGTTTAAATTGACCTGAAAGCCCGAGGGACTTCATTAAAAGTCAAGAGTGTTAAACACCAAGGGAATGTAGATTTGTTTAGACTTAATCTGTTTTTAATGAGAAAATGTGGCGCAATGATTATGTATTTGTAATTAAGATTTAGGAATCGACCTCTCTCTGACACACTACTGGAGTTATTAAATGTAATCTTTCATGGGCAGGTTCTTAGAATCACAGAACTCTGGGTGCCTAAGGGACTGTGAATGATGGTGCAGTTCCAGCACAGACCTTCCTTCTTTGAAGAGACAGTGTGTTACTCACACGTCGAAGGACACCCTCAGGAAGTACAAAACATAGACACGTGGCAGAAAGCCTGATGACTGATCCCTCTGATACTGATACCGGATGGCGATGAGACACTACATCATGAGTCTCAGGGTTGGTCTCCAGCCGTCCAGGATGTGCACCCCTCACTACAGCCACTAGCTTAGTGGATGGCTAGCATGGAGTGGGGCTAAACAGGTTTTTGTTTAGATCCTTGATGCTCTTGGTCAAATTGGCCCCATATCAGATTAGTGCTGCTGAAGTGCAGCTGTTCTATGAAGTCTTTTCTGATCCACCCCATCTGTTCCATTTTCTTAGAACAATCCATGATCCGTCTCTTGTCTAATGCATGTAGACAACAACTACGTTTTTATTTATGTTTCTAAATAATGATAGTAATAATGCCTCACATTTTGAGCACTTAGCTCACAGGGACACTGTTGAGTGCTTTGTATACATTAGATCATTGAATTCACACAATAGCTCCATGAAGTAGGTACTACTGTTATTCCCATTTTATAGATGAAGAAACTGAGGTTGAGCAGGTCAACTTACTAACTCAACATCTTTCAATTCATAGAGCCAGAATTTGCACCTCCTACTATGAGTCCAGAGTCCATACTCCTCACCACTATGTCATGTCAATTCCTTGTTATTACACCAAAGAATACCTGTGAGCAGAATAAGTAACCTCTCTTTAAAATCCCCAAATTTGCAGTCCTCTGTTTTTCTCTGCAACCACACAAAGGCTGATAAGACAAAGGAATATCTCTTCCATCACAGCCTCCCAAAAGTTAAAGAGACAAGGCAGGTGCACTTCAGAAACTCAGAACAACCTTCTTCGTATCCACAGGTGTTACACAGTGCCCGGCATATAGAATACTTAACGAACACAGTTATACAATATTGATTACAATTCTTTTTAAACTTTTTATTTAAATTCCACATAGGGGGCACCTAGTGGCTCAGCTGTTAAGCGTCTGCCTTCGGCTCAGGTCACGATCCCAGGACCCTCGCATCGGGCTCCCTGCTCGGTGGGAAGCCTGCTTCTCCCTCTCACACTCCCCTTGCTTGTGTTCCCTCTCTCACTGTCTCTCTCTGTCAAATAAATAAATAAAATCTTTAAAATAAATAAATAAATGAATTCCACGTAGTTAACATACAATGTAATATTAGTTTCCGGTGTACAATACAGTGATTCAACACTTCCGTACAACACCTGGTGCTCATTACAAGTGCCCTCCTTAATTCCCATCACCTATTTATTGCATCCCCCGACTCCCCTCCCCTCTGGGGACCATCAGTTTGTTCTCTACTGTTAACAGTCAGCTTCTTGGTTTCTCTCTCTTTTTCCCTTTGCTCAGTTGTTTTGTCTCTTAAATTTCACCTATGAGTGAAATCATATGGTATTTGTCTTTCTCTGACTTATTTTGCTTAGCATAATACTCTCTAGCTCCATCCATGTCATTGCGAATGGCAAGATTTCATTCTTTTTGATGGCTGAGTAACATTCCATTGTGTGTGTATCTATATGTCTATATTGATAGGTAATATATATCTAGCTACACACACACACACACACACACATATGTACACATATATATACACCACATTTTCCTTATTCAAATTCATCAGTCGGTGGACACTTGGGCTGTTTCCATAATTTGACTACTGTAGATAATACTGCTATAAACATCAGTGTGCATGTATCCCTTCAAATTAGTGTTTTTTATTCTATGGGTAAATACCTAGTAGTGCATTGCTGGGTCGTAGGGTAGTTCTATTTTTAACTTTTTGAGGAAAGCAGTTTCCTTTCTGTTTTCCTTACTGTTTTCCACAGTGGTTGTGCCACTTTGCGTTCCCACCAACAGTGTAAGAGGGCTCCTCTTTCTCCACATCCTCGCCAACACTTGCTGTTTCTTGTGTTGATTTTAGCCATTCTGACAGGTGTGAGGTGGTATTTCATTGTAGTTTTGATTTGCATTTCCCTCATGATGGGTGATGTTGAGCATCTTTTCATGTGTCTGTTGGCCATCTGGATGTCTTCTTTGGAGGAATGTCTATTCATGTCTTCTGCCCATTTTTAAACTGGATTATTTGGGGTTTTTTTTTGGGTATTGAGTTATATAAGTTCTTATAGATTTTGGATACTAACCCTTTATCAGGTATGTCATTTGCAAGTATCTTCTCCCGTTCCTTAGACTGTCTTTTAGTTTTGTTGACTATTTCCTTTGCTGTGCAGAGCTTTTTTGTTTTGATGAAGTCCCAGTAGCTTATTTTTGTTTTTGTTTCCCCTGCTTCAGGAGACATTTCTAGAAAGAAGCTGCTATAGCCCATATCAAAGAGGTTACTGCCTGTGTTCTCCTTTAGGAGTTTGATGGTTTCCTGTCTCACACTGAGGTCTTTCATCCATTTTGAATTTATTTTGGCATATGGTATAAGAAAGTGGTCCAGTTTCATTCTTTTGCATGTAGCTGTCCAGTTTCCCAACACCATTTGTTGAAGAGACGGTCATTTTCCTATTGGATATTCTTTCCTGCTTTGTCAAAGATTAACTGGCATACAGTAGTGGGTTCATTTTTGAGTTTTCTATTTGTTCCACTGATCTATGTGTCTGTTTTTGTGCCAGTACCATACTGTGTTGATCACTACAGCTTTGTAACATAACTTGAAGTCCAGAATTATGATGCCTCCAGCTTTGGTTTTCTTTTTCAAGGTTGCTTTGGCTATTTGAGGTTTTTGTGACTCCATACAAATTTTAGGATTGTTTGCTCTAGCTGTGTGAAAAAAATGCTGTTGATAAGATCACTTTTGCTGAATCCCAAAGTTTTGGACTGTCGTGTTTTCATTCTCATTTGTTTTCATGTAATTTCTAATTGCCTGGTTGACCCATTCATTGTTTATTAGCATGCTGCATAACCTCCATGTATTGGTGGTCTTTCCAAATGTTTTCTTGTGGTTGGCTTCAAGTTTCATAGAGCTATGGTTAGAAAATATACAGGTATGATCTCAGTCTTTTTGTATTTGTTGAGTCCTGATCTAGTATGTGATCTATTCTGGAGAACATCTCATTTGCACTTAAAAAGAATGCGTATTTTGCTGCTTTAGGATGAAATGTTCTGAATATATCTGTTAGTCCATCTGATCCAATGCATCATTCAAAGCCATTGTTTCCTTGTTGTTTTTCTGTTTAGATCATTTGCCCATCCATGTGAGTGGGGTGTTAAAGTCCCCTACTATTATATATTACTATCATGAGCTTCTTTATGTTTGTTATTGATTTATATATATTTGGATGCTCCCATGTTGGGTGCATTAATATTTATAATTGTCAGATATTTATGTTAGATAGTCCCCTTTATTATGATATAGTGTCTTTCTTCATCTCTTGTTACACTCTTTGGTTTAAAATATAGTTTGTCTGATATGTATTGCTACTCTGGCTTTCTTTGGACATTCATTTGTGGACTAATGTTTCTCCATCCCTTCACTTGGATCAAGTATTCTTAGCTGCAGATTTTTCCCATTCAGCACTTTGAATACACCATGCCACTCCCTCTGGCCTGCCAAGTTTCTGTTGAGAGATCTGCAGCTGGCCTTATAGGTCTTCCCTTTTAAGTAAAGGTGTCTTTTTGTCTTGCTGCTTTTAAGATTTTTTCTTTATGAGTATATTTTGCAAAATTAATTACAGTATGTCTTGGTGTGGGCCAGCTTTTGTTGATTTTGATGAGAGTTCTCTGTGCCTCCTGGATCTGGAAGTCGGTTTCCTTCCCCAGTTTAGGTAAGTTTTCAGCTGTTATTTCCTCAAATAAATTTTCTGCCCCCCTTTCTCCCTTCTTCTTCTGGGACTTATAAAATACAGTGCTATAATGTTTGATGGTGTCTGAGTTCCCTAAGTCTATCCTCATGTTCCATAATTCTTCTTTCTTTTATTCAGCTTCATTATTTTCCATTAATTTTTCTGCTATATCACTTATTCATTCCTCTGCTTCTTCCAGCCTTGTGTTCATTGCATCACATCTGTGTTCAATTTCAGTTATTGCATTTTTCATTTCTGAGTGATTCTTTTTTAAGTCTTTTATCTCTGCAGTAAAGGCCTCCCTTATGTCTTCCATTCTTTTCTTAAGCCCGGTGAGTAGTCTCATGATTGTTGCTTTAAATTCTCCATTGGGCATGTTACTTATATTTTTTTCTCTTAGATCTCTAACCATGGCCTTATCTTGTTCTTTCACTTGGGATGAATTCCTCTTTCTTAGCATTTTGTCTAAGTCTCTGCCTTCTTCTGTGTGTTAGGAAAGTCTGTTATGTTTCCCGCTCCTGAGAGTAATGGCTTTATGAAGAGGTCATATAGTGTTCTGGGCCTGGTGCTTCAGGGAGTGTCTCTGGTGTGTGCTGTGTGCACTTTGCTGTTGTGTTTTGGCTGCTCTATCCTTCATGCAAGTCATCTGCAGAGACTCTCCTTGCCTGCAGTGGGCAGTGTTTAGTCCTTGGTCAGAATGTGGTGAGTTCTACCTACGTCTGCTCTGGTCTACTTGTGAAATGAAATCTGATACTCCCACTAGAACTGAAGCCCTGCAGAACTCTTTGGTCAGGAGACATGGTGGGGGCAGTGGTTTCTGCTGGACTTCTGTGGAAAGGGCCCACCATGCTGGGACTGAGGTGAAAGTGAGGAAGAAGGACGGTACCACCTGAGTTAGGGCTGTGGGACTTGGTGTAAGCAGGCCGGGCAGCTGGTGTTGGCACTGTGCTGCTTATCACAGGTGGCTCTGTGTTTATGCTGAGGGGCAGGGGAACCAGCCAGTTCCCTTGTGACTGGAGAGGCACCTCCATGCTTGGTGCTTCTCAGGGAAGCACTCTGAGAAGAGTGAATAATCTCCCATGTGTCCCAGGTGTTTTTCAGATTGCTGTTTCCACACTGTCTATCTCCCAGTTGTCTGCCTGCCTTCTCTCCAGGAGCAGTGCAGTGCTCCTGGGGCTCTATCCCAGCCAATCCTGCTGACTTTTAAAACTCCAGGATCTGTAGTGCCTGGCTGGCATAGTCAGTTAAGCATCTGCCTTTGGCTCAGGTCATGATCCCAGGGTCCTGGGATCAAGTCCTGCATCAAACTCCCTGTTCAGTAGGGAGTCTGCTTCTCCCTCTCCTCCCTGCTCATGTTCTCTCTCACTATCTCTGTTGCTATCTCTCTCTCAAATAAATAAATAAATAAAGTCTTAAAAAAAAAAGCCCTCCAGGATCTGGGTATGTTGTGTGGGCAGGGGCCTGTGCCAGTCTTCTGGGGGAGCGCCCCACCATGCTAGGACTGAGGCAAGCTTGACCAAGAAAGGCAGCTGCATGAGAGCACAGGGACATGTGCCTTGCTGTAAGCAAGTTAGGCAGCCAGTGTCAGGGCCAAGCTGATTTCCACAGGTGGCTCTGTGTTTATGCTGTGGGGCAGGAGAAGGAAATGGCACTGGCTAGCTCCTTTGTCCCCAAAGAGGCATCTCCCTGAATTCTGCCTCTTGGAGATGCTCGCAAGAAGAGTGAATAACGTGTCCCAAGCTTTTTTTCAGATTGCTATTTCCATCCTGTCTGTCCTCGGGTTGTTTGCCTGCTTTCTCTACAGGAGTAGAGTTCTATCCTAGCCATGCCCACCAACCTTTAAAATTCCAGTCTTTAAACCCCACTAGTTGCAAGAACTCGTGAGAATCAGCCCCCTCTCATTCTCCCAGCCAATAGCTTTGGAGAAATGTTCTCCTTGTGCAGTCCCTTGCGTGTTCCTCTCTCTTTCAGTCTTCTCCGTGACCACCACTCCCTCCCCTCCACAGCACCCATGATCCATATTTCTTCCAAATCACCTGTCTGCACTCCTACCTCCCTCAATGTGGCTTCTTCTCTTTCTTTAGCTGTGGAGTTTTTCTATCAGTCTTCAGGTTGATTTCTGGTGTATTTAAAATTATTTGATTGTTATATATCTGTGTTAGAGGGACAAGAAGAGCCTAGAGTCTCCCTACTCTACTGCCATCTTAAGGATATACCCTTTTATGTTTTTGATGTCACCATTTACATCTTCTTATATTCTGTATCCATTAAGAAATTGTTGAAGCTATAACTATTTTTAATACTTTTGTCCTTTAACCTTGGTATTAGGATTAAGTAGTTAATACTTACCATCATAACAATACTGTTAAGGTATTATGAATCTGACTATATGCTTATCTTTACCAGTGTGTTGTAAATTTTCATGTTTTCAAGTTACTAAGTAGTATCTTTTTGTTTTAGCTTGAAGAAGACCTCCATTCAGCATTTCTTATAAGGCAGGTTTATTGGTATTGAATTCCCTCAGCTTTTGTTTATTAAGGAGTCTTTTTATGCAAATGTTTATTTAATTTTTTTTTTTTTACTTTTTAAGTAAGCCCCACACTCTATATGGAGCTTGAGCTCACGATCCTGAGATCAAGAGTTGCATGCTCTACCAACCGAGCCAGCCAGGCACCCCTATGAAGGACTCTTTTTTCCACCTCCATTTCTGAAGGTTGGCTTTACTGGGTAAAGTATTCTTGGTTGGCAGTTTCTTTCAGCACTTGGAACACATCATTCCATTCTCTCTATACAAGGTCTCTGCTAGTAGCTTTATGAGGGTTCCTTTGTATGAGAGAATATTTTTCTCTTGCTGCTTTTAGAACGTTCTGTCTTTGATTTCAGTTTTATTATTTGTCTTGAATATCATTTTGGATTGAAAGTGTCAGGTGAACTATTAGCTTCATGGCCTTGAATGTTCAAATCTCTCCCCAGGTTTAGGAAGTTGCTAGCTATTATTTTTTTATATAAGCTTTAACCCCCTTCTCTTTCTCTTTTCTTACTGGGATTCCAGTGATGAATACATTATTTCTTTTGATGGTGTTCCATAGGCTTTCTTCATTCTTTTTCATTATTTTCAGTTGATCTGTCTTCTAGTTTATGGATACTTTTTTTTCTGCCTCATGCAGTCTGCCACTGAGGCTCTCTATTGAATTCTTCAATCAGGTCGTTGAATTCTTCAGCTCCAAAATTTCTGTTTGGTTCCTTTTTATGTTTCCTACCTCTGTTGAACTTCTAATTTTGTTCTTGTATTATTTCCCTGATATTATTACATTATTTTATTTATTAATTATTATTTAAAATAAGTGTTAATTATTAAATTATTTATCTGTGCTCTTTTGTAGCTCTCTGCCCATATTTAGAACAATTATCTTGAATTTTTTGTAGGGTAATTTCTGGATCACCATTTCTTGTGGCTGTGGAGATTTACTGTAATTCCTTTGATGTTTCCCTGATTCTTCATGATCCCTATAATCTTGCATGTATTTGTACATTTGAAAAAGCAGCCACTTCTTTCAGACTTTATGGAATTCCAAACTTTAAAGGAAATCTTTCACCCAAGTGTGGGGACATGCTGAATCTTGGGTCTAGTGGTACAGGTTGCCAAGTGTGGTGGCACTGGGTTCTGGGGGACATGACATCTCTTTGGCTCAGGCCAATGGACTTCACAGCACTGACAACTGTGTGGTCCTTGGCTAGCACTGCAGGGGGTTTTCAGTGGCTGTAAGGGCTGTTGGGGCCCTCAGCAGCACCTCCAGGTCCAGTTGCTAGGGACCAGGGTGAGCAGCAGTGGTGGCCAGGGCCAGTGGTATGGACACACTTGGCTGGAGCGGCCAGCTGCAGGTATCTATGTAGTGGTAGGGGCCAGTTGCAGACACACATAGTGATGGAGGCCAAAGCAGGTGGCAAGGACCAAGCTCAGCTATTGTTGACCAAGACTTATTGGTAGCTGCAGAGGCACTGGATGCTCACATGTGCTCCTGTGGCTGTACACTCTCCTCCTGGGTGTGCATGCTGTAAGAGAGGCTGATGATGGGGGGCTGGTCTGGGGGCATGAGATGCACAACTGAAGGGGTTAGTGACAGGTGGGCACAGTGATGCTGGCTAGTGACAGAAGGCAGGACTGATCTGGGCCCATAAGCAGCTGCAAGGGCCCTAGATGTTGGTGTGATTACCTGTGGCTATGTGTACACTTTTCCCCGGGGCATGTGTGCTACTGTGGAAGTGGGTGACAGGCCAGTGGGTGGAGTTGTACAGCTGGGGGGGGGGGTTGTGAGCATGAGCATAAGCACGAGCATGGCAGTGAGGGTCCGTGGGGGGGGGGGGATCTCACGTGGCATCTTCCACTCATGAAGCTATAGAGGGCTTGGATGACTGCTGGTGTGGTTCTTAGGGTCCAGTGAAGAAGTGGGGAGGGAGCAAGGAGGGACTCAGGTGGCTGGCTTTATGGGACAGAAAGTTGGCAAAATCTGTAGGGCATCTGTGGTGGTTGTGCTGGCCATTGGCTTTGTTTGTGGCAAAATGTGCTGAGTTTATCTGCAGAGCAAGTCTCTCTGAACTGTAATTATTCTCACTGTGCATTTGTTCATAATAGCTTCTGCTTTTCTTCCTTCTTCCTAACCAGCTCTCTATGTCTCAGCTTTGCCAATCTGGCTGGGGTGAAAACAAAGTGGGACCTTTACATAGTGCCCTGAAAGACTGGAAAAGCTGGTTCCTCACTTCACTACTGATTTCCTGGTGAGAAGAACTCTACATGGGAAGTTAGTTCTTGGTGCTGAACAATGGTGGCTTGTGGGATTGGATGATAAAGACAGAATGAAGCTGTCTTCTTTCTCTTTTTGAGATTTTTTGTTCCGCTGTGTTGCTTAAACTTCTTAAGTGGACTCTGGAGGTCTCCCAGAGATGTTAATTATTTCTTTAAATGGAGAGCTAGTTCTCCAGCTGTTGATCCTCGTGGGGGAGCAGGGAAGCTGGGTTCTTCGGCATTGCCATTTTTCTACTTCCACATTCTCTGTCTTAATGCAACTGGCAAAATATCTGTGAGTGTGTATATGTGTGTTTCTGTGTTTTCTCTCTTGTGCTATGAGTCTATTTCTTTATTTCTTTTTTTTTTTAGATTTTATTTATTTATTTGAGAGAGGGAGAGCAAGCTGGATGAGGGGTGAGGGGCAGAAGGAGAAGCAGTATCTCCACTGAGTGGGGAGCCAGATGCGGGGCTCAATCCCAGGACTCTGGGATCATGACCTGAGCTGAGGGCAGACGCTTCACCAACTGAGCCACGTAGGCGCCCCTCTATGAGTCTATTTATGTATGTATTAACCAATATTAGTACCTTATTGGTAGTAGCTTTTATACCTTATTGGCATATATTCAATAGAGCAAGTCCTCCCACTTTGCCTCTTTTTAAAAATAGTCCTGAGTCCTAGCTATTCTTGACCATTTCATTTTTGTAGAAATTTTAGAATCAGATTGTTATACTCCACATATATGTGCGCGCGCACGCACACACACACACACACACACACACACACACAGAGTTGGGATTTTTAATTGAGTTTTATGAATCATGAATATGATCTCTTGCCATTTATTTAGATCTTTATTAATTTATCTTACTAATGTTTTATAGTTTTCTTCATAGAGGTCTTGTACAATTTTAGAGATATGTTCCTAGGTGCTATATGTTTAAGCTATTTCAAGTAATGTATTGTTATTTTCTTTGCTGCTGATATACAGAGTTGATTTTATATATTTACTATATCCAGAAATTTTTCTGAGCTTATTTTTTAGTTCTAATAATTTAACTATAGGTTCTTTTGAAATTCCTACATAGAAAATGATATCATTTATGAATAATGACAGACTTGTTTTTGTTTCTAAACATAAAGTCCAAAATAATTTAATCTCTTTTTTAAAAAACTTTTTGTAATGGCTAGAGTTTTATTTAAAGAGTGTTAAGAGAGTTTAATTTTTATAAAAAATAAAACTCAATACTGTATTCATAACTAGGACAGGCACAAAGACAGAAGATTCTGCTTTACTGAATCAAAGAGAATTGAAGGTAGAGGAAGTTCAGTACCTGGGACAGCTCATAGGAACTGCAGCTTGTTTTGGCAGTGTGGAAAACAGCTTGTATTCTAACATTGTGAGATTTATGTAGCTATATCTAATTATAACATTATTGGAGAATTCTTGTCATTTTTTTGCCATATTGTTCCCTTGGTGCTATGGAATCAACTTCATAATTTCAGACTTTTCTTTGAAACAGGGGTCAATTTTTTAGACTAAAGGTTAGAGGCAAGAAGATTAAAACAAAAGGAAGATGTTGGTAAATATCAACCAGCATCTTAGTAGGGAAATTGCAGAGTTTTATCCACTTGCCTTTGTCCAAACACACCATTCAGATTGACATTTTTAATCAGAGACTATTCTAGATGTTATTAGCTAGTTTGCTTAACCCCTGGGTATACGTCTTAGCATGTCATTCAGACTTCAATAGCAACCTTGATAAAGATCTGTTTTCTTTCTTTCTCTCTTCCTTTCATTCTTTCCTTTTTTCTTTTATAGTTACTTTCCATTCTCTGAGGGCACTGTGAGAAAAATACTGATGAAGCAGAGGATGCTGAATTTTTCACGGATTTGGACAAGAACTGCCCTAATAATGATGTTATATTTCAATCATACTAAAGGAGGCTAAAGTAAGCAAGAACAGAGTTTTACATTAACTAGTGTTTTTAAAAGATTAAAAATCTTTTGGGAACCAGAGGGCTTTTAAATAGTTTCTTTTTGTAAAATAAGTTAGCTAATCATAACTATCATAATTAACAAGAGAGAAATCTAAATTCTCCCAGGAAATATTTTTTTAAAAACTATAATGGCTTGGGGCGCCTGGGTGGCACAGTCGTTAAGTGTCTGCCTTCGGCTCAGGGCGTGATCCCAGCATTCTGGGATCGAGCCCCACATCAGGCTCCTCCGCTAGGAGCCTGCTTCTTCCTCTCCCACTCCCCCTGCTTGTGTTCCCTCTCTCGCTGGCTGTCTCTCTCTGTCAAATTAATAAATAAAATCTTAAAAAAAACTATAATGGCTTACACATCTCCCCAAGCCATGTTGCAATGAGAATAACTTTATGCTAAGTTTCGTGGACTGAAGAGATACAAGCAAGCCTGAGTCCTTTTGCTGTCTATGATCCATGGTATTATCTCTGGATTGCTTACTTCTCAACATTTCAGTATTAGAAGAAATAAACCTAGAACTTTTTTACAGCACTTTAGAAGGTTTCTCAAAATCACAGCTAAATATTTTCCTCGAAGAACAAAGGGTAGTATTCAAGAAAATGGTGGCAGAGTAGAGTACCCTAGGCTCATCTCATCCCAAGAACACAACTAGCTATCAAGTCATCCTAAATATCCCCAGAAATTGACCTGAAGACTGATAGAACAAAATCCACAACTAAAGGGAGAGAAAAGACCACATCAAAGGAAGTAGGAAGTGTGGAGATGTGTTTTAGGGGAGAAATGGACTGTGGGTGCTGTGGAGGGGAGGGAGCCAAGGTCACAGAAAAGGTCAAGAGTGAGAGGAGCACATAGGGGATTGCACAAGGAGAATGTTTCCCCAAAGCCACTGGCTTGGATATGAGAGGGCTGCATTTTGTGAGTTTTTGCAACCAACTGGGCTTAAAGCCTAGAGTTTTAAAGGTCAGAAAGCTTGGCTGTGATAGAGCCTGGAGGGCACTGCACTTCTCTTGAAGAGAAGGCAGGCCAACAACCCGGGGGTAGACAGTGTGGAAACAGTGATCTGAAGACCGCCTGAGGCACACAGCAGGAGATTATTTGCGCTTCTTGAAGCTGGTCCCTGCTCTCAGCATTCACTGAGAGCCTCTCTGGGAACAAAGGAGCTGGCTGGCACCATTCCTCCCCCCCGCCCCTCAGCATAAACAAAGCCACCTGAGGGAAGCAACACAGTACCGATACTGGCTGACGAACTTGCTTACACTAAGCTCTACCCCCATGCACTCTGATGGACTGCCCTTCTCAGTTAAGCTTGCCTCGGTCCTGGAGTGGTGGGCTCCTCCCCAAGAAGACTAACACAAACCCCTGCCCACACCACATCTCCTGATCAGAGAGTTCTGCAGGGCCTCGGTTCTGATGGAAGTGGTGTCGGGTCTCATTTCACAAGCAGACCAGAGCATACCTAGTTAAAATGGGCCACATTCAGGCCAGGGACCAAACGCTGCCCACAGCAGGCAAGGAGAACTCTGCAGATGACTTAAGGGCAGAGCAGACGAAATACAACAGCAGAGTGCATGCAGCATATACTGGAGACATTCCCTGAAGCACCAGTCTCTGTGCACTACATGACCTCTTTGTCACAAAGCCATTACTTTCAGGAGCAGAAAACATAATGGGCTTTTCTATCACAGAGAAGAAGACAGAGACTTAGGCAAAATACAAAGATGGAGGAATTTATCCCAAATGAAAAAACAAGAAAAGGCCATGGCCAGAGATCTAAGTGAAACAGATGTAAGTAACATGCCTGTTGGAGAACTTAAAACAACAATCATACGATACTTACCAGGCTTGAGAAAAGAATGGAAGGCATCAGTGAAACCCTTACCACAAAGATAAAAGATTTGAAAAAGAATCAATCAGAGGTGAAGAATGCAATAAACAAGATTGGAAACACATTTGAAGCAATTAAAAAAACAGGCTGGAAGAAGCAAAGGAATGAATTAATGACATAGAAAACAAAGCAATGGAAAATAATAAATCTGAACAAAAGAGAGAAACCAGATTATGCAACACGAGCATAGATTTAGGGAATTCAGTGACTCATTCAAATGTAATAACCTTCATATTATAGGAGTCCCAGAAGAAGAAGAGAGAGAAAGGGGGGCAGAAAATTTATATGAAGAAATAATAGCTGAAAACTTCCCTAAATTGGGAAGGGAAACAGACACCCAGATGAGGAAGCACACAGAGCTCCCATCAAAAATCAATAAAAGCAGGCCAACACCAAAACATATCATAATAAACTTTGGAAAATACAGTCATAGAGAAAAAAATCTTAAAAGCAGCAAGATAAAAGAAGCCCCTAAAATACAAGGAAGACCTATAAGGCTAGCTGCAAGACTCTCAACAGGAACTTGGCAGGCCAGAAGGGAGTGGCAACATGTATTCAAAGTGCTGAATGGGAAAAATCTGCAGCCAAGAATGCTCTCTCCAGCAAGGCTGTCATTCAGAATAGAAGGGGAGATGAAGAGTTTCCCAACAAACAAAAACTAAAGGAGTTCATGATCACTAGGCCAGCCCTGCAAGAAATATTAAAGGGGACTCTGTGAGTGGAAAGGAAAGACCAAAAGTGACAAAGACAAGGAAGGATCAGAGAAAATCTCCATGAACAATAAAAAAACAAATAATAAAGTGTCAATAAATACATATCTATCATTACTTTGAATGTAAATGCAATAAATGCTCCAATCAAAGGACATAGGGTTTCAGACCAGATGAAAAAAACAAGACCCATCTACATGCTGCCTACAAGAGACTCATGTTAAACCTAAAGACACCTCCAGATTGAAACTGAAGAGATGGAGAAATATTTATCAAGCAAATGGACATCAAAAGAAAGCCAGTGTAACAATACTTATATTGGATAAACTAGACTTTAAATCAAAGACTATAATAAGAGATGAAGAAGGACACTATATCATCATAAAGGGGACTAACCAACGAGATCTAACAACTGTAAATATTTATTCTCCCAACTTGGGAGCATCCAAATATAGAGCATCCAAATATAGAAAATAATTAATAACAAATATAAAAGAAATACTGATAATAATACAATAATAGTAGGGGACCTTAACACCCCATTCACATGTATGAACAGAACATCTAAGCAGAAAATCAACAAGGGAGAGAGGAGTTAAGATGGTGGAGGAGTAGGGGACCCCTTTTTCAGCTGGTCCCCTGAGTCGAGCTGGATAGGTACCAGACCAGCTTAAACAACCATGGAAGCAGCCTGAGACACAGGAAGATACATCTAGATCTCTACAAATGAACATCTCCAGCGCTGAGTATTGAGGTACAAAGCGGGGAGCCGTGAAACCGTGCACAGATATCGGAAGATAAATGGAAGGGGGAGGGAGCCGCAGCGTTCGGGCGCCAGGAAGCAGTGGCCACCTGCACAGGGGAGTGGGCGGACTCACTGACGGCACCTGCGAGAGAACAGACTGAGACCGGTGAGCCGGGAGCGCGCGCCACCAGGCATCTCGCGGAACTCCGGAATCCCGGTGTGCTCACTGGATCCAGACTGAGACCGGGAGCTCCGGGAGCGCGCGGGGGGCGGCTGGCGGCTGGCGGGCCACCTGCACGGGGGGAGCAGGCAGACTTGCGGACGGCACCCGCGAAACAGCAGACTGAGACAGTGAGCCGGTGGCGTGTGCCACCAGGCTTCTCATGGAACTCTGGAATCCCGGTGTGCTCACCGGGCATAGACTGAGACCCGGAGATCTAGGAGCGCGCGGGGCGGCTCGCGGCTGGCGGTGTTAGAAACACAAAGGACAGAGACAAGCTGGCCCTGGAAGTGAGGGCAGGGACGCAGGGTGTGGGGCGCACATCCCGGGACGCTGCAGGGTTGAGCAGCACCAACAGAAACAGAGTTAAAGTGGCCAGAACATCAGTGGAGAATGGGCCGCAATCCCTCTGTTCTGTGACAATTCAGCCTCTGCTGCTCTGACTCTCAGAACAGGCATAGCAAACCGCCAGGGAAAGCCGCCAGAGAACAAAAGCCTGGAAATACCTGCTTACAGCGTGCCCACCCCATCCCCCCTCGCAGAGAACACGGAGACTCTACCCAAACAGGGTTGCCTGAGTATCGGTGCGGCAGGCCCCTCCCCCAGAACACAGAAGGCAGGCTGAAAAATCAAGAAGCCCACAACCCGGGGCACCTGAGTGGCGCAGTCATGGAGTGCCTGTCTTCGGCTTAGGGCGTGATCCCGGCGTTCCAGAAAGGAGTCCCTCATCGGGCTCCTCCGCTGGGAGCCTGCTTCTTCCTCTCCCACACCCCTGCTTGTGTTCCCTCTTTTGCTGGTTAGCTCTCTGCCACATATAAATAAATAAAATCTTTAAACAAGAAGCCCACATCCCCAAGATCCCTGTAAAACAAGGGGCATGGCCTGGGACCAAGTCAATAATTTGGGCTCTGGACAACCCCGCAACCTCTCCTCATCAGAATGACAAGAAGGAGAAGCCCCCCCCAGCAAAGAAAAGACAGTGAGTCTGTGGCCTCTGCCACAGAAATAATGGATATCGATGTAACCAAATTATCAGAAATGGAATTCAGAGTAACGATGGTCAAAATGATGAGTAGAATTGAAAAAAGTATTAATGAAAAGGTTACTGAGAATATAGAATCCCTAAGGACAGAAATGAGAGCAAATCTGACAGAAATTAAAAATTCTATGAGCCAAATGCAGGCAAAACTAGAGGCTCTGACGGCCAGGGTCACCAAAGCAGAGGAACGTGTTAGTAAATTGGAGGATGGGTTAATAGAGGAAAAAACGAAAATAGAAGCTGGTCTTAAAAAAATCCACACCCACGAATGAAGGTTACGGGAGATTACTGACTCAATGAAACGATCCAATGTTAGAATCATCGGCATCCCCGAGGGGGTGGAGAAAAACAGAGGCCTAGAAGAGATATTTGAACAAATTGTAGCTGAAAACTTCCCTAATCTAGCGAGGGAAACAAACATTCATGTCCAAGAGGCAGAGAGGACCCCTCCCAAGCTCAACCACGACAAACCTACGCCACGTCACGTCATAGTGCATTTCGCAAATATTAGATCCAAGGATACAGTATTGAAAGAGGCCAGGGCAAAGAAATTTATCACGTACCAAGGCAAAGGCATCAGAATTACATCAGACCTGTCTACACAGACCTGGAATGACAGAAACGGTTGGGGGGGGGCATTTTTAAAGCTCTTTCAGAGAAAAACATGCAGCCAAGGATCCTTTATCCAGCAAGGCTGTCATTCAGAATTGATGGAGAAATAAAGACATTTCAGAATCGCCAGTCATTAACCAATTTCGTAACCACGAAACCAGCCCTACAGGAGATATTAAGGGGGGTTCTATAAAGGTAAAAAGGCCCCAAGAGTGATACAGAAAAGAAAGTCACAACCGATACAAACAAAGACTTTACTGGAAACATGGCATCATTAAAATTCTATCTCTCAGTTCTTAGTGCCAATGTAAATGGTTTGAACGCTCCCATAAAATGCCACAGGGTTGCAGATTGGATAAAAAGAAATGACCCATCCATTTGCTGTCTACAAGAGACTCATTTCGAACCGAAAGTTGCATTCAGACTGAGAGTAAGGGGATGGAGTACCATCTTTCACACAAATGGACCTCAAAAGAAAGCTGGGGTAGCAATTTTCATATCAGATAGATTGGATTTTAAACTAGAGACTCTAGTTAGAGACGCAGAAGGGCACTATATTATTCTTAAAGGAAATATTCAACAAGTGGGTATGACAATTATATATATATATATATCTCCAACAGGGGAGCAGCAAGATACACAAGCCAACTCTTAACCAGAATAAAGAGACATATAGATAAAAATACATTAAAAGTAGGGGACCTCAACACTCTACTATCAGAAATAGACAGAACACCCTGGCAAAAAGTAAGCAAAGAATCAAAGGCTTTGAATGCCAAACTTGACGAGTTGGACCTCATAGATATATATAGAACACTACACCCCAGAACCAAAGAATACTCATTCTATTCTAATGCCCATAGAACATTCTCAAGAATAGACCATGTTCTAGGACACAAAACAGGTCTCAACCGATACCAAAAGATTGAAATTATCCCCTGCATATTCTCAGACCACAACGCTCTGAAATTGGAACTCAACCACAAGGAAAAATTTGGAAGAAACTCAAACACTTGGAGACTAAGAACCATCCTGCTCAGGAATGACTCGATAAACCAGGAAATCAAAAATCAAATTAAACAATTTATGGAGACCAACGAGAATGAAAATACAACAGTCCAAAACCTATGGGATACTGCAAAGGCAGTCCTAAGGGGGAAATACATAGCCATCCAAGCCTCACTCAAAAGAATAGAAAAACCTAAAATGCAGTTTTTATATTCTCACCTCAAGAAGCTGGAACAGCAACAGAGGGACAGGCCTAATCCACTCACGAGGAAGCAGTTGACCAAAATTAGAGCAGAAATCAATCCATCAGAAACCAGAAGTACAGTAGAGCAGATCAACAGGACTAGAAGCTAGTTCTTTGAGAGAATCAATAAAATTGACAGACCACTGGCAAGACTTATCCAAAAGAAAAGAGAAAGGACCCAAATTAATAAAATTATGAATGAAAAAGGAGAGGTCATGACCAACACCAATGAAATTGGAAGGATTATTAGAAATTTTTATCAACAGCTATATGCCAATAAACTAAGCAATCTGGAAGAGATGGAATCCTTCCTCGAAACCTAGAAACTACCAAGATTGAAACAGGAAGAAATTGATTTCTTAAACAGGCCAATTAATTATGAAGAAATTGAGACAGTGATAAACAATCTTCCAAATAACAAAACTCCAGGCCCAGACGGTTTTCCTGGGGAATTCTACCAAACATTCAAAGAAGAAATAATACCTATTCTCCTAAAGCTATTTCAAAAAATAGAAACAGAAGGAAAGCTACCAAACTCATTCTATGAGGACAATATTACCTTGATCCCCAAACCAGGCAAAGACCCCCTCAAAAAGGAGAATTACAGACCGATTTCCCTAATGAATATGGACCCCAAAATCCTCAACAAGATACTTGCTAATAGAATCCAACAGTACATTAAAAAGATTATCCATCATGATCAAGTGGGATTCATATCCGGGAGGCAAGCGTGGTTCAATATTCGCAAATCAATCAGCGTGATCCATCATATCAACAAGAAAAGACTCAGGAACCATATGATCCTCTCAATTGATGCCGAAAAAGCATTTGACAAAATACAGCATCCTTTCCTGATTAAAACCCTTCAGAGTGTAGGAATAGAGGGTACATTTCTCAATCTCATAAAAGCCATCTATGAAAAGCCTACTGCAAATATTATTCTCAATGGGGAAAAGCTGGAAGCCTTTCCCTTAAGATCAGGAACACGACAAGGATGCCCACTCTCGCCACTATTATTCAACATAGTACTAGAAGTCCTTGCAACAGCAATCAGATGACAAAAACGGATCAAATGTATTCAAATCGGCAAACAAGAAGTCAAAATGTCTCTCTTCGCAGATGACATGATACTCTATATAGAAGACCCAAAAGAAGCCACTCCCAAACTATTAGAAGTTATAGAGCAATACAGTAACAAGGCGGGATACAAAATCAATGCTCAGAAATCAGTTGCATTTCTATACACGAATAACGAGACCGAAGAAAGAGAAATTAGGGAATCTATCCCATTTACAATAGCACCAAAACCATACGTTACCTTGGAATTAACTTAACCAGAGACGTAAAGGGCCTATATTCTAGAAACTATAAATCACTCTTGAAAGACATTGAGGAAGACATAACAAGATGGAAAAATATTCCATGCTCATGGATCGGAAGAATTAACATAGTTAAAATGTCCATGCTACCCAGAGCAATCTACACTTTCAATGCTATCCCGATCAAAATACCGAGGACATTTTTCAAAGAACTGGAACTAATAGTCCTTAAATTTGTATGGAAACAGAAAAGGCCCCGAATCGCCAAGGAACTGTTGAAAAGGAAAAACAAAGCTGGGGGCATCACAATGCCAGATTTCGAGCTGTACTACAAAGCTGTGATCACAAAGACAGCATGGTACTGGTACAAAAACAGACACATAGACCAATGGAACAGAATAGAGAACCCAGAAATGGACCCTCGGCTCTTTGGGCAACTAATATTTGATAAAGCAGGAAAAAACATCCAGTGGAAAAAAGACAGTCTCTTCAATAAATGGTGCTGGGAAAATTGGACAGCTACATGCAAAAGAATGAAACTTGAGCACTCTCTCACACCATACACAAAAATAAACTCTAAATGGATGAAAGGCCTTGAAGTGAGACAGGAATCCATCAAAATTCTAGAGGAGAACATAGGCAGCAACCTCTATGACATCGACCAAAGCAAACTTTTTTATGACACATCCCCAAAGGCAAGAGAAACAAAAGATAAAATGAACTTATGGGACTTCATCAAGATTAAAAGCTTCTGCACAGCCAAGGAAACAGTCAAAAAAAACTAAGAGGCAGCCCACGGAATGGGGAATATATTTGCAAATGACACTACAGATAAAGGACTGGTATCCAAGATCTACAAAGAACTTCTCAAACTCAATACACGAGAAACAAATAAATCAAAAAATGGGCAGAAGATATGAACAGACACTTTTCCAATGAAGACATACAAATGGCTAACAGACACATGAAAAAAGGTTCAAAACAATTAGCCATCAGGGAAATTCAAATCAAAACCACACTGAGATACCACCTTATGCCAGTTAGAATGGCAAAAATAGACAAGGCAAGAAACAACAATTGTTGGAGAGGATGTGGAGAAAGGGGATCCCTCCTGCATTGTTGGTGGGAATGCAAGTTGGTACAGCCACTCTGGAAAACAGTGTGGAGGTCCCTTAAAAAGTTAAAAATTGAGCTACCCTATGATCCAGCCATTGCACTACTGGGTGTTTACCCCAAAAATACAGACGTAGTGAAGAGAAGGGCCATATGCACCCCAATGTTCATAGCAACAATGTCCACAATAGCTAAACTGTAGAAGGAGCTGAGATGCCCTTCAACAGATGACTGGATTAAGAAGTTGTGGTCCATATATACAATGGAATTTTACTCAGCTATCAGAAAGAACGAATTCTCAACATTTGCTGTAACATGGACGGCACTGGAGGAGATAATGCTAAGTGAAGGAAGTCAAGCAGAGAAAGACAACTATCATATGATTTCTCTCATCTAATGAACATAAGAACTAGGATGATCGGTAGGGGAAGAAAGGGATAAAGAAAGGGGGGGTAATCAGAAGGGGGAATGAAACATGAGAGACTATGGACTATGAGAAACAAACTGAGGGCCTCAGAGGGGAGGGGGGTGGGGGGATGGGACAGACCGGTGATGGGTAGTAAAGAGGGCACGTATTACATGGTGCACTAGGTGTTATACGCAACTAATGAATCATCGAGCCTTACATCGGAAACCGGGGATGTACTGTATGGTGACTAACATAATATAATAAAAAATCATTAAAAAAAGAAAGAAAATCAACAAGGAAACAATGGTTTTGAATGACACACTGGACCAGATGGACTTAACAGATATATTCAGAACATTCCATCCTAAAGCAGCAAAATACACATTCTTTTTGAGTGGACATGAGTAACAGATTTTTATAGCAGCATTATCTACAATAGCCCAATTATGGAAAGAGCCCAAATGTCCATCAACTGATGAATGGATAAAGAGATGTGGTATAGATAGATAGATAGATAGATAGATAGATAGATAGAGAGATAGATAGCCAGCCATAGGGGCACCTGGGTGGCTCAGTCGTTAAGCGTCTGCCTTTGGCTCAGGGCATGATCCCAGAGTCCTGGGATCGAGCCCCACATCAGGCTCATCCACTGGGAGCCTGCTTCTTCCTCTCCTGCTCCCCCTGCCTGTGTTCCCTCTCTCACTGGCTGTCTCTCTGTCAAATAAATAAGTAAAATCTTAAAAAAATACATAGCCATAAAAAGAATGAAATCTTGCCATTTGTAGTGATGTGGATGGAGGTAGAGTGTATTATGCTAAGCAAAATAAGTTAGTCAAAGAAAGACAAATACCATATGATTTTATGTTTATGTGGAATTTAACAATCATAAGGGAAAAAATAAAGAGGAAAACCAAGAAACAACTCTTATCTATAGAGAACAAACTGATGGTTACTGGAGGGGAGGTGGGTGGGGGGATAAGTTAAATAAGTGATGGGGATTAAGGAGTGCACTTGTGATGAGCACCGAGCGTCATATCTAAGAGCTGAATCACTATTTTGTACACCTGACATTAGTATTGTATGCATGGTAACTAAGTGGAATTTAAATAAAAACTTAAAATGTAAAACTTTAAAAATAACATAAAGTAGGGAAGTATAAGGAGTAAAAAGATGGAGTTTATATAAATATGTGTGTATATATATGTGTGTGTGTGTGTGTAATGTAAAAATAAAAAAATAACATAAATTAGGGAAATATAAGGAGTAAAAAGATTGAGTATATATAAATGTGTGTGTACACACACACACACATACACACACACACACCCCACATCTTTATCCATTCATCAGTGGGTTCTTTCCATTATGTAGCTATTATAGATAATGCTGCTATAAACATCGGGGAGCATGTCGCCCTTCGAATCAGTATTTTTGTACCCTTGGGTAAATACTGAGAAGTGCAACTGCTGAATTGTAGGGTAGTGCTATTTTTAACTTTCTGAGAAATCTCCATATTGTTTTCCAGAGTGTCTGCACCAGTTTGCATTCCCACCAACAGTGTAGAAGGGTTCCCCTTTCTCCTCATCCTCACCAACATCTGTTGTTTCCTGTGTTGTTCATTTTAGCCATTCTGACAGGTGTGAGGTGGTATCTCATCACGGTTTTGAGTTGTATTTCCCTGATGATGAGTGATGTTGAGTATCTTCTCATGTGTTTGTTAGCCATGATGTTAGCCATGTTAGCCAGGATATCTTCTTTGGAAAATGTCTATTCATGTCTTCTGCCCATTTCTTAACTGGATTATTTGTTTTTTAGTTGTTGAGTTTGGTGATACTAACCTTTTATTAGATATCTTTCCCATTTGCAAGTATCTTTTCCTATCCCAAAGGCTGTCTTTTAGTTTTATTGATTTGTTTCCTTTGCTGTGCAGAAGCTTTTTATCTTGATGAAGTCCCAAGAGTTCATTTTTGCTTTAATTTCCCTTGCCTCCAGAGACATATCTAGTAAGAAGCTGTTACAGCTGGATATCAAAGAGGTGGCTGCCTGTGTTCTCTAGAATTTTGATGGTTTCCTGTCTCACAATGAGGTCTTTCATCCATTTTATTTTATTTATTTTTATTTTAATGTTTTTTATTATATTATGTTAGTCACCATACAGTACATCCCTGGTTTCTGATGTAAAGTTTGATGATTCATTAGTTGCGTATAACACCCACTGCACCATGCAATATGTGCCCTCCTTACTACCCATCACCAGTCTATCCCATTCCCCCACCCCCTCCCCTCTGAAGCCCTCAGTTTGTTTTTCATAGTCCATAGTCTCTCATGCTTCATTCCCCCTTCTGATTACCCCCCTTTCTTTATCCCTTTCTTCCCCTACCGATCTTCCTAGTTCTTATGTTCCATAGATGAGAGAAATCATATGATAATTGTCTTTCTCTGCTTGACTTATTTCACTTAGCATTGAGGAAGACACAAAAAGATGGAAAAATATTCCATGCTCATGGATCGGAAGAATTAACATAGTTAAAATGTCCATGCTACCCAGAGCAATCTACACTTTCAGTGCTATCCCGATCAAAATACCTATGACATTTTTCAAAGAACTGGAACTAATAGTCCTTAAATTTGTATGGAACCAGAAAAGGCCCTGAATCGCAAAGGAAATGTTGAAAAGGAAAAACAAAGCTGGGGCATCACAATGCCGGATTTCGAGCTGTACTACAAAGCTGTGATCACAAAGACAGCATGGTACTGGCACAAAAACAGACACATAGACCAATGGAACTGAATAGAGAACCCAGAAATGGACCCTCGGCTCTTTGGGCAACTAATATTTGATAAAGCAGGAAAAAACATCCAGTGGAAAAAAGATAGTCTCTTCAATAAATGGTGCTGGGAAAATTGGACAGCTACATGCAAAAGAATGAAACTTGACCACTCTCTCACACCATACACAAAAATAAACTCCAAATGGATGAAAGACCTCGAGGTGAGACAGGAATCCATCAAAATCCTAGAGGAGAACATCCATTTTGAATTTATTTTTGTGTATGGTGTAAAAAAAGTCATCCACTTTCATTCTTTTGCCTGTTCTTGTTCAGTTTCCTAATACCATTTGTTGAAGAGACTTTTTCCATTGGATATTCTTTCCTGCTTTGTTGAAAATTAGTTGACCATACAATTGTGGGTGCATTTCTGGGTTTTCTATTCTGTTCCATTGATCCATGTGCCTATTGTGCCAGTACCATACTGTCTTGATCACTACAGCTTTGTAATATAACTTGAAGTCCAGAATTGTGATACTTCCAGCTATGCCTTCACTTTGCAAGACTGCTTTGGCTGTTTGGGGTCTTTTGTGGTTCCATTCAAATTTTTAGGATTATTTGTTCTAGCTCTGTAAAAAATACTGGTAGTATTTTGGTAGGGATTATATTAAATGTGTAGAGTGCTTTGGATAGTATAGACATTTTAACAATACTTGTTCCTCTAATCCATGAGCACAGGATTTTTTTCCCATTTCTTTCTGTCATCTTTAATTTCTAAGTGTTCTCTAGTTTTCAGAGTCCAGATCTTTTATGTCTTTGGTAAGGTTTATTTCTAGGTATCTTACGGTTTTTGGTGCAATTGTAAATGGGATCCATTCATTGATTTCTTTTTCTGCTGCTTCATTATTAGTGTATAGATATGTAACAGATTTCTGTACATTGATTTTATATCCTGTGACTTTACTGAATTCATGCATCAGTTCTAGCAACTTTTTGGTGGAGTTTTAGGTTTTCTACATAGAGTATCATGTCATCTGCGAACAGTGAAAATTTTACTTCTTCCTTGCTGATTGGGATGCCTTTTATTTCTTTTTGTTAATGATTGCTAAGGCTGACTTCCAGTACTATGTTTAATAACAATGGTGAGAGGGGCCATCCCTGTCTTATTCCTGACTATAGAGGAAAAGCGCTCAGTTTCTCCCCATTGAGGATGATATTAGTTGCAGGTCTTTCATATACAGCTTTTATGATGTTGAGGTATGTTCCCTCTATACCTACTTTGTTGAGGATTTTTTTTGAATCGAGAATGGATGCTGTATTTTGTCAAATGCTTCCTCTGCTTCTATTGAGAGAATCATATGGTCCTTATCCTTTCTTTTATTAATGTGGACTACCATGTTGATTGATTTGCAAATATTGAACCACCCCTGCAACCCAGGATTAAATCCCACCTGATAGTGGTGAGTAATTCTTTTAATGTACTGTTGGATTCGACTTGCTAGGATCTTGTTGAGGACTTTTGCATCCATGTTCATCAGGGATATATTGCCTGTAATTCTCTTTTTTAATGGGGTCTTTGTGTGGTTTTGGAAACGAGGTAATGCTGGCCTTGTACAATGAGTCTGGAAGTTTTCCTTCCTTTTCTTTCTCTTTCTTTCTTTCTTTTTCTTTCTTTCCTTTTCTTTCTTTCTTTTGGGGGCGGGGAGCAGTTTGAAAAGAATAGGTACTAACTCTTCTGTAAATGTCTGGTAGAATTCTCCTGGCAAGCCATCTGGCCCTGGGCTTTTGTTTGTTGGAAGATTTTTGGTTATTCATTCAATTTCTTTGCTGGTTATGGGCCTGTTCAAATTTTCTATTTCTTCCTGTTTCTAGTTTTGGTAGTTTGTATGTTTCTAGGAATTTATCCATTTCTTCTGGATTGTCCAGTTTTTTTGGCATATAATTTTTTCATTATATTCTCTTATAATTGTATTTCTGCAGTATTGGTTGTGATCTCTCCCCTTTACTCTTGATTTTATTTATTTTGGTCCTTTCTTTTTTCTTTCTCTTAGTCTGGCTAGGTGTTTATCAATTTTATTAGTTCTTTCAAAGAACCAGCTCCTAGTTTCACTGAATTTTTCTACTATTTTCCCCCATATCATTTATTCCTGCTCTAGTTTTCATTATTTCCCTTCTTCTGCTGGCTTTAGGCTTTATCTGCTGTTCCTTTTCTAGCTCCTTTAGGTGTAAGGTTAGGTTGTGGGTAGGCCTGTATTGCTATGTACTTTCTTCTTATGACCACTTTTGCTGCATCCCTAAAGTTTTGGACTGTCATATTTTCATTTTCATTTGTTTCCATGTATTTCTTTATTTCTTCTTTAATTTCCTGGTTGACCCATTCATTCTTTAGTAGGATGTTCTTTAACTTCCATGTATTTGTGGTCTTTTCAAATTTCTACCAGTGGCTGGTTTCAGGTTTCATAGCATTGGGGTCTGAAAATATGCATAGTATGATCTCAATCCTTTGGTATTGGTTGAAGCCTGATTTGTGACCTAGTATGTGATCTGTTCTGAAGAATGTTCCATGTGCACTTAAAAAGAATGTGTATTCTACTACTTGAGGATGAAATGTTCTGAATATATCTGTTAAGTCCATATGGTCCAGTATGTCATTCGAAGCCATTGTTTCCTTGTTGACTTTCTGCTTAATGATCTGTCCATTGCTGTGAGTGGGCTGTTAAAGTTCTTTACTATTATATATTATTATCAATGAGTTTCTTTATGTTTGTTATTAATTGATATATATATATATATATATATATATATATATATATTTGGGTGCTCTCATGCTGGAGGCATAAATATAATTGTTAGATCTTCTTGTTGGAGAGTCCCCTTTATTATGATATAGTGCATCTTCATCTCACTACAGTGTTTGTTTTAAAATCTATTTTGTCTGATATAATGATGGCTACCCTAGCTTTCTTTTTATGTCCAATAGCATGATAAATTGTTCTCCATTCCTTCACTTTCAATCTGCAGGTGTCTTCAGGTTTAACATGAGTCTCTTGTCAGCAGCCTATAGATGGGTCTTTTTTTTTAATCCATTCCAATACCCTTGTCTATTGATTAGAGCATTTAGTCCATTTACATTCAGAGTGATTATTGATAGATAATTGATAGATTATTGACAGTCATTGTTTCAGACATTTTCTCTGTTTCTTTCTAGTCTTTGTTGCTTTCGGTCTTGCTTTCCCACTCAAAGAGTCCCCTTTAATATTTCTTGTAGGGTTGGCTTAATGGTCATGAACTGCTTTAGTGTTTGTTTGTTGGTTAACTCTTTATCTCTCCTTCTATTCTGAATGACAGCCTTGCTGGAGAGAGTCTTCTTGGCTGCAGACTTTTCCCATTCAGCACATTGAATACATCTTGCCACTCCCTTCTGGCCTGCAAAGTTCCAGGTTCTAAGTCTGCAGGTAGCCTTATGGGTCTTTCCTTGTAAGTCAGGGACTTCTTTTCCCTTGCTGCTCTCAGGATGTTTTTCTTATCTCTGTATATTGTAAATGTACTACAATATGGATATGTGTTGGTGTTGGCCTGTTTTTGATTTTTTTTATTTCTAAAGATTTATTTATTTTGACAGAGAAAGAGAGCAGGGGGAGGGGCAGAGGGAGAAAAGTAGACTCCACTGAGCACCGAGACTGATGAGGGGCTCAATCTCATGAACCTAAGATTATGCCCTGAGCTGAAATCAAGAGTTGAACGCTAACCTACTGAGCCACCCAAGGGTCCCAAGTCTGCTTTTGATTTTGATGGGAATTCTCTGTGCCTTCTGGATTTGGATGTTAGTTTCCTTCCCCGATTAGTGAAGTTTTCAGCTACAATTTGCTCAAATAAACCTGCCCTTTCCTCCCCCCTTTTCTTCTTCTGGGACTCCTATGATATGAATGTTATTACACTTCATGGAGTCACTGAATTCCCTAACTCTACATTTATGATCCAATATTATTCTTTCCCTCTTCTTTTCTGCTTCATTATTTGCCATAATTTTATCTTCTATATCACTTATTTATTCCTCTGCTTCTTCCGTCCTTGTGGTCATTACATCCAATTATTTTTGCATCTCCATTATAGCATTTTTTATTTCAGCCTGGATAGTTTTCATTTATCTCTGTACTAAGTGATTCCCTGGTATCTTCTGTGCTTTTCTTTAGCCCAGCTAGTGTTCTTATGGTTGTTGCTTTAAATTCTGGTTCAGGCATATTACTTATATCTGTTTCAATTAGATCCCTGGCCGTGACCTTTTGTTGTTCTTTCTTTTGGGATGAATTCCTCTGTCTTATCATTTTGCCCATGTCTTTGTCTTCTGTGTGTTCAAAAAGCCTGTTATGTTTCCTGTTCCTGAGAGTAATGTCTATATTAAGAAGAGGTCATATACTACCACAGTACCACAGTCTGGCACTTCAGGAAGTGTTTCTGGTGTATGCTGTGTACAGAAACAACTCTTCTGTTGTTTTTCAGCTGCTCTTTCCCTCAGGTCAGTCCTCTGCAGAGCTTCTCCTTTCCTACATTGGGGAGTGTTTGGACCTTTTCCACTGTGTGATGAATGTTAAATGGGTGTGTTTTGGTCTGCTTGTTAGAAGAGGCTAGATCTAACTTCCACTAGAGCTCAAGTTTTGCAGCTCTCTATGGTCAGTAGTCTTGGTGGGTGCAGGTGGTTTGTACTGGTCTTCTGGGGGAGGGGCCTGCTGCTGTTCTCCCTCTCAGGCACACTTGCCTTAGTTTAAAAAAACACTTGCAGTGTGCAGGGGGAGCAGGGCTTGGTGTAAGTGGCTCAAAGCTCCACTGTGGGCACTATGCTGCTCACTGAAGTCTGATCATGCTGATGGGTGGGCAAATAAAAATGACATCAGCCCATTCTCTCACCCTGGAGAAGGGAGTTCATTCATACTGTGTTCAGGAAGCCCTCACAGAAGAGCAAACAATCTCCCCTCCTGTTTCCCAGGGTTCCTCAGATCCCTGCCTTCACCCTGTCTGTGTCCAAGTCAACTGACCACCCGATGGTGCAGTGCTCCCGTCTTTTATCTCAGGTGCACCAGCTGGGTTCCAAAACTCCAAATTTTAGGGACCTGGTTCAGTACAGACCCACACTGATCCTCTTGGTCTCATTGCATTGTGGCTGCTCCCAGTTTGTCCCAGAAGGGCAGTCACATGAATGAGCAGGGGCTTGGAGTTTACGGTAATGTGCAGCAAAAAGCCAGTGTCTAGGTTAGCTGCCCTCAACAGCTGACTCCATGCCTATGCCAATGAACTGGGGGCAGCTCAATGGTGCCTGCTGGCTCTTTTGTGCCATGAGAGGCAGTGTCACCTCTCCCAAATGCTCTCCAAGAAGAACTGTTTCTTCTAGTGTGACTCAGGGGATCCTCAGATTGCACTGTCTGTTCCTGGGCCTCTGCTCTTCTTCTCCACAGGAATACTGCTATGCCTGCCAGGCTCCACCCCAGTGAACTTCTATAACTTCAGACTTTGAGCTCCGCTGATTATAAAAATCTGCAATAATCAGCTGCTCTCGTTTTCCCAGTCAATGATTTTGGGGAAATGTTTTTTTGTGTGTGCAATACCCTGCAAGCTGTTCTCACTCCCTTTCTCTCTCTCCTCTCTGATCAAGGCTCCCTCCCCTCCACATAGCACTTGCGCATCTTTTCTCCCCCAAAATCACATCTCTGCTCCTCCTGCCTTCCATGATGTGGCCTCTTTTCTTCCTCTAGTTGTGCAGTTTGTTCTCCCAGTCCTCAGATTGATTTCTTGGGCATTCAGAATGATTTGGTATTTATCTACCTGTGTTTCATAGAATGAGGCAAGCATAGGCTCCCTTACTAATCCACCATCTTAACACTATTCATCCCTATTATTATTTTTTAAGTGCAGATTAATAGCCAAACTATAACAAACTATAGTTAAACTGTAACATATTTTCTACTTAAATGAGAATTTTTTTTAATGATAATACTGTCTGAGATATAAAAAAGCTCTCATATATTATTGGTGAATATCTAATGTAGGCAATTTATGTAGGTCAAAATTTAACAACATGTATCAGAAGTCTTAGACCACTTGAAGTATGGCATCAGCCAGATAAAGAGGCCTAGTATAGTTTTTCCTGAAGAAGAAAGCCAATTTGCTACATTCAGTACTGACTTCTCTGCCATCTTTCTGTAGAAATACTGGTTTACTACATGCAGTTACCAATATTTACCCATAACTGATTAAAATGGGCAGAGCATGGAGCACGCTACTTATTTCCAGGTGAATTCTTCACATTTCCTCACTTTTGAAAGTTCTCCTCCCACAAATTTTCTATGACTCTGTATACTCACAAACCCCACTCGTATAATTTCTCCCTGACCTATAAAAATACTATGGATTGTTGTGGATCATGAAGAGGCAGATAATCCCAGGTGTATACACAATCTTCTTTATTTTTGAATGTCCAGTCAAAAGAAGTCCAACAATGCCAGCAAAACCAATGACACCAAGTCTTGGAAAAAATCCAGGAGGTCTATTTTGGAGATATGACACCTGTCTAACCCCACTGAACTAAGCTCTCCATCTCGTGCCTAGTTTGTGAGTACAGTTCCTGACACCAACTTATATATGGCTTGTAGTAATGTTGGAGATGTGAGATGCTTTCTTCAAATGGGGTCCTTGGCTCCTCCCCATATTTAGATTGAACTTCAAGAACGGAGTAGAGTGGGGCATCTGGGTGGCTCAGTCAGTTAAGCATCTGCCTTTGGCTCAGGTCATGATTCCAGGGTCCTGGAATTGAGTGCCACATTGGGCTCCCAGCTCAGCAGGAAGCCTGCTTTTCCCTCTCCCTCTGCCTCTTCCCTCTGCTCATTCTCTCTCTCCCTCACATATGTATGTGCACAAAAATAAATAAATAATCCTTCTTTTTTATTATGTTCAGTTAGCCAACATATAGTATGTACATCATTAGTTTTTGATGTAGTGTTCAACAATTCATTAATCGTGTATAACACCCGGTGCTCATCACAACAAATGCCCTCCTTAATACAAAGGAATGGAATAGAGTGAAAGCCCATTAACTTTCATGACAGTTTTGTGAGGTGAGTCCTTCTTAGGTGATGCATAGACTTTGAAGGTGTGCAGACTCAGGCTGGCTGCCCCACAGATGTCTGAATTACCTTGAACATGTTGGTTATAGAGGTGGCTCCAGCCCATACCTATCAACAATTCCTTTAAATGTAAATAGACTAAATTCTCCAATTAAAAGACAGAGTGGCTGGATGGATTAAAAAAAAGATACATCTATATACTGCCTACAAGAGGCTCACTCTAGAAGTAAGGACACACACAGACTGAAAGTGACAGGATGGAGATAGATATTCCATGCAAATGGAAACAAAACAAAAGTTGGTGTCGCTATAGTCATATCAGTGACCTAAGGCAGATAGAGGAAGACAAATACCACATGACTTCACTTATATGTGAAATCTAAAAAATAAAACAAAGGAACAAAACAAACCCCAGAATTATAGATAAAGAAAACAGATTGATGGTTGCTAGAAGTGGAGGGGTTAAGGAGTGGCAAATGGGTAGAGAGGTCAATAAGTACAAACTTCCAGCTATTAAATAAATAAGTAATGGGGATGTAGTGTACAGTGCAGGAAATATAGTCAATAATATTGTATTAACTTTGTAAAGTGAAAGATGGTAACTAGACTTATTGTGGTGACCATTTTGCAATGTATACAAATACCAAATCACTATGTTGTACACCTGAAACTAATATAATATTGTCTGCCAATTATACCTGAATTAGTTTTTTTAAAAAACAACAGGTATGGGGACCTGGGTGGCTCAGTCGGTTAAGCATCTCCCTTCAGCGCAGGTCATGATTCCAGGGTCCTGAGATCGAGTCCCATATTGGGCTCTCTGCTCAGCAGGGAGTTTGCTTCTCCTTCTCCCTCTGCCCCTCCCCTCTGCTTGTGTGTGCTTGCTCTCTCTCTCTCTCTCTCAGATAAATAAAATCTTTAAAAAAATAGAATAGGTAAAAGCAGGACAGGTGCTGGGAAGATGCCAGAGTAGGAGGACCCTAAGCTCATCCCATCCTATGTTTACAACTAGATATCACTTACATCTGAGTGAATAAGTGGGAGAGCAATCTGAAGGCTGGCAGAAAACACTCCACAACTAAATGTTGAGAAATAACTGTATCAGAGAGGTTAGGAAGAGCAGAAATAGTGGTCAGGGGTTGCCCACAGGAGGGAGGAAGCTGTAGGCACAGAGATGGAAAAGCACCAAGGAGCCCGCACAGGGAAAATGAATCCCTACAATATCTGGCCTTGAAAACCAGAGGGGACTGAATTCTGTGTTTATATAACCAGTGGGTCTTGAAGCCTGGAGCTCTGAAATGCTGCTGACTCGGCACTGGTTGAGCCAGGAGGGCTACTGATAGCTGGGTACCCACTCTTAAAGAGACGACAGTCGGAGGAGAGGCAACATAGATTCAACAATTTTTACAATGCCTGTGGCAAATGGGAAGGAGATCTACTTATAAGGATTTCAGAGCATGTTGGGGGACTTCTCCAGGAACAAAGCAGCTGGCAGGTGCCATTTTACTCCCTTGCACCCAGCATAAACACAGAGCCACCTGCCAGAGGGGGCACTGCACAGACACTTGCTACTTAACCTGCTAGCAGTGTGCCTCACCCATGAGTTCTCCCGAGGGCTCACCCATTCCAAGCCTGCTGTCCTCAGCCCTGGGCTCAGGGCAAATCTTTTAATGTGGTGTATGCCTGACCCAGCCACTCTTCACCCCCAGGAGCTGCTGCACTCAGCACCCAGCCTCTGCATGCCCAGATGCAATGCCCAGCTGCTGTGGTATCCCTGACCCCCACCACTGCCATGTGCTGCACCACCAACCTCTGCCGCTAATGCACGTGGGGCCCCTGGCCACCGCTGCTCCTTGGGGGGATCTGGCATGACTCGCAGCTCAGTGCAAATTTTGCTAATATGACTGCCCTGCCTCCAAGCCCTCCTGCAGTCATGCCCCTTCAGAGCTGGCTGGCCTGCATCTCAGTAACACCACAGAGAGCAAGCACAGCCCACAACAGGCAGAGTCAGTGCAGAAGCCTGGACTGAAAGGAAAGTGACTCAGACAAAACAGCAAGAAGCAAGCATCACACATTGGAGATTCCCCTGAAATACCACACCTGGTGTAATTAGCTATGGATACAGCGGCAGCTGGGAGGAAGCCTGCTTAAGGAGGATATTGCCAAGTATCATAAGCAGTGGAGCACAAAATCAGAACTCTGAGAAGTCTGCTGCAGTAGGGGACATGCTGGCTTAAAGGTGCTCAGGTGATGGGATGGAGTGGAATCCCAGGAAGAATGGGTGGCACCTAAGTACTACACCATTCCCAGGCATAGGAGCATGGAAGCCCGCTGAGAACAGCAAGTCTAGGTACTGGCTTTCTGCTCTGTGTTGCCATAAACTGCAGATTGCTGCGTGGTCTGGTGATGGCTTTCCTGGGACAGGTTCAGCGAAAGGCAGAAGTATGGTGAGACCCTCCCTGGGAGGAACAGCGTGAGTCCCATACGCAGGAGGCACTAAAATTTGAAGTTTTGAAACTCAGTCATGCGCTGAGATAAAAAAGCTCAGACAGAGGCAGGGTGAACACAGAGTTCTGATGGAAACGAGGGAGACAAGTCTGATTGATTGCTCTTCTGTGAGGGCTCACTGAAGAGCGGGGGGTGGGGAATGCAAATATTCAGCTCCCTAGCTAGAGAGCACATGCAGCCATATTCATCCAGCCCATCAGTGCCGAAAGACTTCAGGGAGCAAAGCAGTGCCACCTAGTGGAGTCTGGAGCCACCTACACCAAGCCTTGCCTCCCTGACCCCTGGAGGCACATCTCCACTGGGCAAAGTCCACCTGTGAATCAGTGCAACAGGCGACTCCCCCAGAAGACGAGCATAAACAACTCACTTGCAGCACCAGGTTTACTGATCAGAGACAGATGCAAAGCTTCAGCTCTAGGGAAAACAGGATCCAGCATCGTTTATACCTTTAGTCTTTATTTTTTTATTACCATTTTTCCATAATTTTCTTATTTTTTCAATTCTTTTTTTATTTTTTCTAGTTTTCATATATACTTTATATATATTTTGTTTTTGTTTCCTTTCATTCTATTTTACTGTATATAGTATATATCCATTTATATTTTGATATTAATTATATATTAGATAATTTATATATCTATTATTATAAATTGTAGATATACTTATATCTATAGATATATTGTATCTATATATAATAAGTATATGTTTTTTTCCTTTCTTTCTTATTTTGGGATCTAGCATCTTTTCACAAGTAGACCAAATAACACCCAGGATCTAGGTTTTTTGTTGTCGTTGTTGTTTTTGTTGTTCTTATTCTTTTTCTTTTTCTTTCTTCTTTACTTTCCTGGACAAAATGAAGAGATGGGAGAAATTCACCCCAAAAAACGACTACGAGGTACTACTCATGATGAGGAATTTAATCAATATAGACACAAGTAAAATGTCTGAACTAGAATTTAAAATGATTATAAAGATATTAGCTGGGCTTGAAAAAAGCATAGAAGACACTAGAGAATCCCTTACTACATAGATAAAAAAAAAAACTAAAATATAGTCAGCCTGAAAAAAAAAATGCTATAACTGAGACACAGTCCCAAGTGGAGGTGATAAAAACAAGGATGAATGAAGCAGAAGAGTGAAGCGATAATAAAGAAGATAAAATTATCAAAAATAATAAGGCTGAAAAGAAGAGGGAAAGGAAACTATCAGATTACGAAGGTAGACTTAGGGAACTTAGAGATTCCTTACAGCAAAATAATTTCCATAACATTGGAGTCCCAGAAGAAGAAGAGCGGGAAAAGGGGGACGGAAGGCTTATTTGAACAAATTGTGGCTGAGAATGTTTCTAATCTGAGGAAGGAAACATGCATTCAAGTCCAAGAGGCGCAGAGAAATCAACAAAAATAGGTCAACACCATGACATATCATAGTGAAACTTGCAAATTACAAACATAAAGAGAAAATTCTGAAAGCTGCTCGGGAGGAGAGGTCCTTAACCTACAAGGGTAGACAGACCATTCACGGAGACTTGGCATGCCAGAAAGGATTGGCATGATATATTCAATGAGCTAAATGGGAAAAATACACAGTCAAGAATACTCTATCCAGCAAGGCTGTCATTCAGAATAGAAGGAGAGATAAAGGATTTCCAAGACAGGGTGCTGGGTGGCTCAGTCAGTTAAGCGTCTGCCTTTGGCTCAGGTCGAAGTGTCCTGGGATCCCAGGGTCCTGGGATCGAGCCCAGTGTTGGGGTCCCTGCTGAGCAGAAGCCTATTTCTCCTTCTCCCTCTCCCCCGGCTTGTGCTCTCTCTCGTCAAATAAAATCTTAAAAAGAGTTTCCAAAGCAAACAAAAACTAAAGGAATTTGTGAACACTAAGACAGCCCTGCAAGAAATATTAAAGGGGATCTTTGAGCAGAAAGTGAGACCAAAAGTGACAAAGACTAGAAAGGAACAGAGAGACTTTACAGGTAATACAATGGCACTATATTCATCTTTCAATAATTACTCTGAACGTAAACAGACTAAATGCTCTGATAAAAAGACACAGGTTATCAGAATGGATTAAAAAACAAGATTCATTGGGGAGAGTTAAGATGGCGGATGAGTAGGGGTCCCCTTTTTCAGCTGGTCCCCTGAGTCAAGCAGGATAGGTACCAGACCATCCTGAAAACCCATGGAATCAGCCTGAGACGTAGGAAGATACATCTGGATCTCTACAAACGAACATCTCCAGCACTGAGTACTGAGGTATGAAGCGAGGAGCCGTGAATCCGTGAACAGATAGAAGATAAACGGAAGGGGGAGGGAGCTGCTGCGCTCGGGCGCCAGGAAGTGGTAACCACCTGCACTGGGGAGCGGGCGGACTCGCAGACCGGCACCTGCGAGAGAGCGGACTGAGACCGTGAGCCTGGGAACGCGCACGCGTCCAGACTGACAATCGGAGCTCCGGAGCGCACACTTGAACTAGACTGAAACCAAGAGCTCGGGAGCACACGCGACCAGACTGAAAACCAGAGTTCCAGAGCACTCATTGGAACTGGACTGACACCGGGAGCTCAGGAGTGCGTGCAGGACCAGACTGAAAACTGGTGCTCTGGAGTGCACGGGAACCACACTGAAACAGAGAGCTCAGGAGTGCGCGGGAACCGGGGGTGGCTGGCGGTGTTAGAAACACAAAGGACAGAGAAGAGCCTGTCCTGGAAGTGAGGGCTGGGACACCGGCTGTGGGGTGCACAACCCAGGATGCTGCAGGGTTTTTAGCAGCAATGAGAGAAACAGAGTTAAAGTGGCCAAGAGAGCTCAGTGAACAGCGGACTGCGATCTCTCTGTTCTGAGACAGAGGCTGGCATTCAGCCACTGCTGCTCTGACTCTCAGAAGAGCCATAGAAAACCGCCAGGGAAAGCCGCCAGAGAACAAAAGCCCGGAAATACCAGCTCACATTGTGCCCACCCCCATCCCCCCTCACAGGGGACACGGAGACTCTACCCAAACAGGGTTGCCTGAGTATCGGCGTGGTAGGCCCCTCCCCCAGAAAGCAGGCTGAAAAATCAAGAAGCCCACATCCCTAAGGTCCCTATAAAACAAGTGCACACTACCTGGGTCCTGGTCAATAATTTGGGCTCTGGGCAGCCCCGCAACCTCTCCTCATCAGAATGACGAGGAGGAGAAATCCCCCCAGCAAAGAAAAGACAATGAGTCTGTGGCCTCTGCCACAGAACTGATGGATATGGATATAACCAAATTGTCAGAAATGGAATTCAGAGTAACAATGGTCAAAATAATGTGTAGACTTGAAGAAAGTATTAACAAAAATGTTAATGAGAATATAGAATCTCTAAGGGCAGAAATGAGAGCGAATTCGGAAGAAATTAAAAATGCTATGAATCAAATGCAGTCAAAACTAGAGGCTCTGACAGCCAGGGTAAATGAGGCAGAAGAACAAATTAGTGAATTGGAGGATGGGATGGTAGGAGAAAGTAAAAACGGAAAATTGGCTCAAAAAAATCCAATCTCAAGAATGTGGATTACGGGAGATTACTGACTCAATGAAACGTTCCAATGTCAGAATCATTGCATCCCCAAGGGGGTGGAGAAAGAGAGAGGTCTAGAAGAGATATTTGAACAAATTGTAGCTGAGAACTTCCCTAAACTGGCAAAGAAAACAAGCATTTGTGTCCAAGAGGCAGAGAGGACCCCTCCCAAAGTCAACCATGACAAACCTACACCACGTCACGTCGTAGTGCAATTCGCAAATATTAGATCCAAGGTTATAGTATTGAAAGCGGCCAGGGCAAAGAGTGTTCTCATGTACAGAGGGAAAAATATCAGAATAATGTCAGACCTGTCTACACAGAGCTGGAATGAGAGGAAGGGCTGGCAGGGTATATTTAAAGCTCTATCCGAGAAAAACATGCAGCCAAGGATCCTTTATCCAGCAAGGCTGTCATTCAGAATTGATGGAGAGATAAGGACCTTCCATGATCGCCAGACACTGGCCAAATTCGTAACCACAAAAACAGCCCTACAGGAGATATTAAGGGGGGGTTCTATAAAAGTAAAAAGGTTCCAAGAGTGATACAGAACAGGAAGTCACAATCGATAGAAACAAAGACTTTACTGGCAACATGGCATCATTAAAATCATATCTCTCAATATTCAGTCTCAATGTAAATGGCCTAAATGCTCCCATAAAGTGCCACAGGGTTGCAGATTGGATAAAAAGACATGACCCAACCATTTGCTGTCTACAAGAGACTCATTTTGAACCTAAAGATACATTCAGACTGAAAGTAAAAGGATGGAATACCATGGGTCATGCCAATGGACCTCAAAAGAAAGCTGGGCTAGCAATTCTCATATCAGACAGATTGGATTTTAAACTAAAGACTATAGTTAAAGACACAGAAGGGCACTATATTATTCTTAAAGGATGTATCCAACAAGTGGATATGACAATTATAAATATATATGCCCCCAACAGGGGAGCAGCAAGATACACAAGCCAACTCTTAACCACAATAAAGAGACATATAGATAAAAATACACTAATAGTAGGGGACCTCAACACTCCACTATCAGAAATAGACAGAACACCCATGCAAAAAATCGACAAAGAAACAAGGGCTTTGAATGCCATACTCAACAAGTTGGACCTCATAGATATATATAGAACACTACACCCCAGAACCAAAGAATACTAATTCTATTCTAATGCCCATGGAACATTCTCAAGAACAGACCGTGTTCTGGGATACAAAACAGGTCTCAACCGATACCAAAACACTGAAATTATACCCTGCATATTCTCAGACCACAACGCTTTGAAATTGGAACTCAACCACAAGGAAAAATTTGGTAGAAACTCAAATGCTTGGAGACTAAGAACCATCCTGCTCAGGAATGATTCGATAAACCAGGAAATCAAAAATCAATTTAAATAATTTATGGAGACCAAAGAGAATGAAAACACAATGGTCCAAAACCTATGGGATACTGCAAAAGCAGTCCTAAGGGGGAAATACATAGCCATCCAAGCCTCACTTAAGAGAATAGAAAAATCTAAAATGCAGTTTTTATATTCTCACCTCAAGAAGCTGGAACAGCAACAGAGGGACAGGCCTAATCCATGCACGAGGAAGCAGTTGACCAAGATTAGAGCAGAAATCAATGAATTAGAAACCAGGAGGACAGTAGAGCAGATCAAAAGAACTAGAAGCTGGTTCTTTGAGAGAATCAATAAAATTGACAGACCACTGGCAAGACTTATCCAAAACAATAGAGAAAGGACCCAAATTAATAAAATTATGAATGAAAAAGGAGAGGTCACAACCAACACCAATGAAATTGGAAGGATTATTAGAAACTTTTATCAATAGCTTTATGCCAATAAATTAAGCAATCTGGATGAGATGGAGGTCTTCCTGGAAACCTATAAACTACCAGACTGAAACAGGAAGAAATTGATTTTTTAAACAGGCCAATTAATTATGAAGAGATTGAGTCAGTGATAAACAACCTTCCAAAAAACAAAACTCCAGGCCCGGATGGTTTTCCTGGGGAATTCTACCAAACATTCAAAGAAGAAATAATACCTATTCTCCTAAAGCTATTTCAAAGAATAGAAACAGAAGGAAAGCTACAAAACTCGTTCTATGAGGTCAATATTACTTGATCCCCAAACCAGGCAAAGACCCCATCAAAAAGGAGAATTACAGACCGATTTCCCTAATGAATATAGACGCCAAAATCCTCAACAAGATCCTGGCTAATAGAATCTAACAGTACATTAAAAGGATTATCCATCATGACCAAGTGGGATTCATCCCTGGGATGCAGGGTTGGTTCAACATTCGCAAATCTTTCAGTGTCTTACATTATATTCAGAAAGAAAAATTCAAAAATCATATGATTCTCTCAATAGATGCAGAAAAAGCATTTGACAAAATACAGCATCCTTTCCTGATTGAATTCCTTCAGAGTGTAGGGATAGAGAGTACATTCCTCAATCTTATAAAAACCATCTATGAAAGCCTACAGTAAATATCATTCTCAATGGGGAAAAGCTGGAAGCCTTTCCCTTAAGATCAGGAACACGACAAGGATGCCCACTCTCGCCACTATTATTCAACATAGTACTAGAAGTCCTGGCAAGAGCAATCAGACAACAAAAAGGGACCAAAGGTATCCAAATCGGCAAACAAGAAGTCAAAATGTCTCTCTTTGCAGATGACATGATACTCTATATGGAAAACCCAAAAGAATCCACTCCTAAAGTATTAGAAGTTATAGAGCAATTCAGTAATGTGGCGGGATACAAAATCAATGCTCAGAAATCAGTTGCATTTCTATACACGAATAATGAGACCGAAGAAAGAGAAATTAGGGAATCCATCCCATTTACAATAGCACCAAAAACCATACGTTACCTTGGAATTAACCAGAGACGTAAAGGATCTATATTCTAGAAACTATAAATCACTCTTGAAAGACATTGAAGAAGACACAAAAAGATGGAAAAATATTCCATGCTCATGGATCGGAAGAATTAACATAGTTAAAATGTCCATGCTACCCAGAGCAATCTACACTTTCAATGCTATCCCGATCAAAATACCGATGACATTTTTCAAAGAACTGGAACAAATAGTCCTTAAATTTGTGTGGAACCAGAAAAGGCCCCGAATCTCCAAGGAACTGTTGAAAAGGAAAAACAAAGCTGGGGGCATCACAATGCCAGATTTCGAGCTGTACTACAAAGCTGTGATCACAAAGACAGCATGGTACTGGCACAAAAACAGACACATAGACCAATGGAACAGAATAGAGAGCCCAGAAATGGACCCTCGGCTCTTTGGGCAACTAATATTTGATAAAGCAGGAAAAAACATCCAGTGGAAAAAAGACAGTCTCTTCAATAAATGGTGCTGGGAAAATTGGACAGCTACATGCAAAAGAATGAAACTTGACCACTATCTCACACCATACACAAAGAGAAACTCCAAATGGATGAAAGACCTCGATGTGAGACAGGAATCCATCAAAATCCTAGGGGAGAACATAGGCAGCAACCTCTATGACATCAGCCAAAGCAACCTTTTTCATGACACATATTCCAAAGGCAAGAGAAACAAAAGATAAAATGAACTCGTGGGACTTCATCAAGATAAAAAGCTTTTGCACAGCCAAGGAAACAGTCAAAAAAACTAAGAGGCAGCCCACGGAATGGGAGAAGATATTTGCAAATGATGCTACAGACTACAAAGAACTTCTCAAACTCAATATGAGAGAAAAAAATAAACAATTCATAAAATGGGCAGAAGATATGAACAGACACTTTTCCAATGAAGACATACAAATGGCTAACAGACACATGAAAAAATGTTCAAAATCATTAGCCATCAGGGAAATTCAAATCAAAACCACACTTGAGATATCACCTTATGCCAGTTAGAATGGCAACAATTGACAAGGCAGGAAACAACAATTGTTGGAGAGGATGTGGAGAAAGGGGATCCTTCCTACATTGTTGGTGGGAATGCAAGTTGGTACAGCCACTCTGGAAAACAGTGTGGAGGTCCCTTAAAAAGTTAAAAATTGAGCTACCCTATGACCCAGCCATTGAACTACTGGGTATTTACCCCAAAGATACAGACATAATGAAGAGAAGGGCCATATGTACCCAATGTTCATAGCAGCATTGTCCACAATATCTAAAGCGTGGAAAGAACCGAGATGCCCTTCAACAGATGACTGAATTAAGAAGTTGTGGTCCATATATACAATGGAATATTACTCAGCCATCAAAAAGACCGATTTCTCAACATTTGCTGCAACATGGACGGCACTGGAGGAGATAATGCTAAGTGAAATAAGTCAAGCAGAGAAAGACAATTATCATATCATTTCTCTCATCTATGGAACATAAGAACTAGGAAGATCGGTAGGGGAAGAAAGGGATAAAGAAAGGGGGTATAATCAGAAGGGGGAATGAAGCATGAAAGACTATGGACTCTGAGAAACAAACTGAGGGTTTCAGAGTGGAGGGGGTTGGGGGAATGGGATAGACTGGTGATGGGTAGTAAGGAGGGCATCTATTGCATGGTGCACTGGGTGTTATACGCAACTAATGAATCATTGAACTTTACATCAGAAACCAGGGATGTACTGTATGGTGACTAACATAATATAATAAAAAACATTAAAATAAAAAAAAGAAATTTTGATGATAAAAAGTTTAATAATTATGATTAAAACTTACTAGAGGGGCTGACCAGCAGCAGAAGCAGCTTTGAGCAGGCAGCAGAAAGAATCCAAGAACTTGAAGATAAGTCAATCACGATTACCTAGTCTGGGGAAAGGAAAGTAAAGAAATGAAGAAAACTGAACAGAGTTTAGGAGACCTGAGGGACCCTGGGAAGTGTACCAGCATACACAGATAGGATAAACTCAGCCACACCAAGACAATTATAATGAAACTGTTGAAAACCAAAGACAGGGATCCTGAAAGCAGAAAGAGAGAAGTGACTCATCACGTATAAGAATGTTCACTAAGATTAACAGCTTACTCCTCATTAGAAACCACTGAGGCTGTAAAACAATGGAATGATGTATTAACTATGTTTTCTTATTTTCTGTATTCTTGATGCACCACTATCTTGGGTCTTACAAACTCTGGGAGAAATTCCCCCCACCCCCTGACACCACCCAGTGTTAGCTGATTCCTAGATGTAGCAAATTACTTGCCTGTGAATAAAGTTTTGATATGCAAATAAACCAATCCAAAGTCCCCATCTCCTCCCCACAACTTTCTTTACTGAATTCTTACACTACAAACCTCTATTCCCCCCCGCCTTAATCACCCTAAGGTGCTAGATAACCAGAAACAGCCCCTACACCCTGGAACCCAATAAATTAATCAGCTAGCCAGTCTTAAGCCTGCTTAGTCTGCTTAACCTGCCTTGTCCATTCCGTCCCACAAAACCCACAATAAATGCTCATTTTCTTTGTGTGGTCTTGCATGGCACGCCATGCCCCGATTCTAGGGAACTGTGAGCAAAGACTCCTTCCTTCATGACAGTCACTTCTGTGGATATGTGTCTTGCCAACCTGATTAAAACAAATCCAGGTACATTTTTTAACAGATAACACGCTCAACATACTGAAAGAAAAAAATTGTGAACCGAGAATTCCATATCTGGCAAAATTATCCTCCAAAAATGGAGCAGAAATGAAGACATTTCCTAATAGGCAAGAACTGAGGAATATGTAACTGATAGTCTTCCCTACAAGAAATGCTAAAGGGAATCCTTCAGGCTGAAATGAAAAGACAACAGACAATTAGACAATAAGAACTCCAGCAAAGGTAATTACATAGGTAAATATAAAAATCAGTATCAGTGTGTTTTTAGTTTGTAATTTCATTTTTTTTTTCTATGAGACTTTGGAAGAACCACATAAAACAATTTTATGAACTTAAGTTAGTGGACACACAATGTATAAAGATGTACCTATGATAAAAATGAAAAGGGGGGGAAGATAGGTATACAAGAGCAAAGTATTTGTATATTATTGAAACTAAGTTAGTAATATTTGAACTACACTGTTATACACAGTATTTTAATTGTAATCTACAGGGCAATCACCAAGAAAATAACTTGAAATTTTATAGCAGGTTAAAAATGAAAGGATAGAAAAATATATTCCATGTAAACATTAACCAAAAGAGAGTTGAGGTAGTTATGTTAATATCAGGGAAAAAAATGACTTTTAAGGAAAAATTGTCTAGAGAGATACATAAGGACATTATATATCAATAAAAGGATTAATCCATAAAGATATAACATATATGCACCTAAAAATAGAGCCCCCAAATATCTGAAATAAAAACTGACTGATTGAAGGGAGAAATACATACTTAAGAATATTAGTCTTTGACTTCAACACCTCACTTTCAATAATGACTGGAAGAAGTCCACAACCAGAGATTGAAGCAAAACAGATATAAGTAACATGCCTGATGGAGAATTTAAAGCAATCATCATAAGGATACTCAAGGGATTTGAGAAAAAAAGGAAGTCATCAGTGAGACTCTTACCACAGAGATAAAAGAATTAAAAAAGAATTAATCAGAGATGAAGAATGTAATAAATGAGATTAGAAATAAGTCTGATGAAATGAACAGCAGGATGAAACAAGCAGAGGAATGAATTAATGACCTATAAGAAAAAGTAACGCAAAGCAATGAAGTTGAACAAAAGAGAGAAAGAAGAAGAATGAAACATGAGAATAGACTTAGGGACTCCATCAAATGTATTAACATTCATATTATAGGCGTTCCAGAAGAAGAAGAGAGAGAAAAGAGGACAGAAAACTTATTTGAAGAAGTACTCACTGAAAACTTACCTAATCTGGGTAAGGAAACATACATTCATATCCAAGAGGCACAGAGAACTCCCAACAAATCAACAAAAGCAGGTCCACACCAAGACATATTGTAATTAAATTTGCAAAATATAGTGAGAAATAAAAAATCTTAAAAACAACAAGACAAAAGAAGTCCTTAACTTATGATACAAAATCCATAAGAGTAGGAGGATATTTTTCAATGGAATCTTGGCAAGCCAGAAAGGAGTGGCATGAATATAATGCAAAGTGCTGAATGGGAAAATCTGCAGCCAAGAACACTCTATCCAGCAAGGCTGTCATTCAGAATAAAAGGAGAGATAAAGAGTTTCACAGACAGAGAAAAGCTAAAGGATTTTGTGATCACTAAACCAGCCTTGAAAGAAATGATAAAGGGGACTCTGAGTAGAAAAGAAAGACCAAAAGTTACAGTATAAAGGCAGGAAACACAAAAGCAGTGAAAATGAATATTTCTGTAAAAATCTGTCAAGAAACTCACCAAAAAAAGGATATAAAACATAACAATATATACCTAAAACATGGTAAAGAGAGGAGAAAAGAATGGGTTCGAACCTGAATGACCATCAACTTAATACAGGTTTCCACATGCAGAAGAAGTTATATACAAACACAATGGTAACCATATATCAAAAACCACCAATAAACATGCAAAAAATAAAGAGAAAGAGACCCAAATATATCACTAAAGAAAATCAGCAAAACCTAAAAGAAAGACAAGAAAGGATCAGAGAAAATTTCCAGAAACTACCACAAAACAAATAACAAAATAGCAATAAATACATACCTACCAATAATTACTCTGAATGTAACTGAACTGAACGTTCCGATCAAAAGACACAGGTGACAAAGTAGATAAAAAAACAAGACCCATCTATATGCTGCCTCTAAGAGACTCATTTCAGACTTAATGACACCTGCAGATTGAAAGTGAAGGGATGGAGAAACATTTATCATGCAAATGGATGTCAAAAGAAAGCTGGAGTAGCAATACTTCAACTGGAAAAACTAGACTTTAAAACAAACACTGTAAGAAGAGATGAAGAAGGGCATTATACAAAAATAAAGAGGACAATCCAACAAGAAGATATAACAAAATATAGATATTTATGCACCCCATGTAGGAACACCAAAATATATAAAACCATTAATAACAAACATAATGGAACTAATGAATAATAACACAATAACAATAGGGACTTTAACACCCACTTTCATGGATGGACAGATCATCTAAACAGAAAATCAACAAGGAAACAATAGCTTTAAATAATGAACTAGACAAGATGGACTTAACAAATATATTCAGAACATTCCACCCTAAAAACAGAGGAATACACTTTCTTTTCAAGGGCACATGGAATATTCTGCAAAACACATCACATGTTAGGTCACAAAATAGGACTTGACAAAGACAAAAAGATTAGAGTCATACCATGCATCTTTTCTGACCACAACACTATGAAAATAGAAGTCAACCACAAGAAAAAATTTAGAAAGACCACAAATACATGGAGGTTAAATAACATGTGACTAAACGATGAATGGGTCAACCAGGAAATCAAAGAACAAATGAAAAAATACATGGAATCAAATGAAAAGGAAAACAGAGTAGTCCAAAACCTTTGGGATGCAGCAAAAGTGGTCCTAAGAGGGAAGTATATAGCAATACAGGTCTACCTCAAGAGGCAAGAAAATCACAAATAAACAACCTAACCTTATACCTAAAGGAGCTAGAAAAAGAACAACAAATGAAGCCTAAAGCCAGCAGAAGGAAAGAAATAATAAAGATTAAAGCAGAAATAAATGATACAGAAACTAAAAAAGCAATAGAACACATCAAGGAAACCAGGAGCTTGTTCTTTGAAAAAAAATTAAAAATTGTCTAGCAAGACATATGAAAAAGAAAGGAGAAAAGACCGAAATAAATAAAATCACAAGTTTTGCAAAATAAATGTAATATGATTTGAAACTAAAAAAAAAAAATCACAAGTGAGAAAAGAGAAATAACCAACACCACAGAAATAAAAATAATTATAAAAGAATACTATGAAAAACTATATGTCAACAAATTATACAACCTGAAAGAAATGGATAAATTCCTAGAAACATATAAACTCCCAACACTGAAACAGGAAGAAACAGAGAACTTGAACAGGCTGATAATCAGCAAAGAAATTAAATCCATAATAAAAAAAAATCTCCCAACAAACAAAAGACAGGACCAGATGGTTTCTTCATTTGAAGAAGAGTTAATAGCTATTCCTCTCAAACTATTCCAAAAAATAGAAAAGGAAGGGAAAGTTCCATATTCTATGAGGCCAGCAGTACCCTTATACCAAAAACAGATATATAGATAAATACATGACAAAAAAAGATAACTCCAGGCCAATATCTCTGATGAACATAAATGCAAAAATCCTCAAAAAAATAATAGCAAACTGAATCTAATAATACATTAAAAAGAAGCATTCACCATGATCAAGTAGGATTTATTCTTAGATTGCAAGAGTGCTTCAATATTCACAAATCAATCAATGTGATACGTCACATTAATAAAAGAAAGGATAAGAACCACATGATCATTTCAATAGATGCAGAAAAGGCATTCGACAAAGTACAATATCCATTCATAATAAAAACCTTCACAACAAAGTAGGTTTAGAGGAAACATACCTCAAACATAATAAAGGCCATATATGAAAAACCCACAGCTAATATTATCCTCAATGGGGAAAAACTGAGATCTTCTCTATGGTCAGGAATAAGACAGGGATGTCCACTCTCAACCCTGTACCTTAACATAGTATTGGATGTCCTAACCACAGCAATCAGACAGCCAAAAGAAATAAAGGCAACCAAATCAGCAAGGAAAAAGTCAAACTTTCATTATTTGGAGATGACATGATACTCTATATAGAAAACCGAAAGACTTCCCCCCCCCAAAATGCAAGAACTGATACATGAACTCAGTCATATCACAGGACACAAAATCAAGATACAGAAATCTGTTGCATTTCTATACACCAATAATGAAGTGGCAGGAAGAGAAATTAAGGAATCAATCCTATTTACAACTTCACTAAAAATCATAAGATACCTAGGAATAAACCTAACCAAAGAGGTGAAAGAAACTACTGTACTCCGGAAACTATAAAACACTGATGAAAGAAATTGAAGATGACACAAAGAAATGGAAAGACATCCCATGCTCATGGACTGGAAGAAGAAATATTAAAATGTCTATGCTACGCAAAGGCATCTACACATTTAATGCAATCCCTATCAAAATGCCTACAGCAGTTTTCACAGAGCTAGAACAAACAACCCTAAAATTTGTATGGAACCACAGAAGTCCCCAAATAGTCAAAGCAACCTTGAAAAAGAAGCAAAGCTGGAGGCATCACAATTCTGGACTTCAAGTTATATTACAAAGCTGTAGCCATCAACACAGTATGGTACTGGCACAAAAAGAGATACACAGATCAATGGGACAGAATAGGAAATCCAGAAATGAATGCACAAATGTATGGTCAATTAATCTTCAACAAAGCAGTGAAGAATATCCAATGGGGAAAAGACTGTTTCTTTAATATATGGTGTTGGGAAAACTGGACAGTAATATGCAAAAGAATGAAACTGGACCACTTTCTTACACCATACACAAACATAAACTCTAAATGGATTAAAGACCTAAATGTGAGAAATGAAACATAAAAATCTTAGAAGAGAACACAGATAGTAACTTCTTTTTTTATAATAATTTTTTATTATGTTATGTTAGTCACCATACAGTATATCCTTAGTTTTTGATGTAGTGTTCCATGATTCATTATTTGCGTATAACACTCAGTGCACCATGCAATATGTGCCCTCCTTAGTACCCATCACCGGCCTATCCCAATCCCCCAACCCCACCCCTCTGAAGCCCTCAGTTTATTTCCCAGAGTCCACAGTCTCTCATGGTTCATTCCCCCTTCTGTTTACCCCCCCTTCATTCTTCCCTTCCTTCTCCTACTGATCTTCCTATTTCTTATGTTCCATAAATGAGAGAAATCATATAATTGTCTTTCCCTGCTTGACTTATTTCACTTAGCATTAGCTCCTCCAGTCCCGTCCATGTTGCAGCAAATGTTGAGAAATCGTTCTTTCTGATGGCTGAGTAATATTCCATTGTATATATGGACCACATCTTCTTTATCCATTCGTCTGTTGAAGGGCATCTTGGCTCCTTCCACAATTTGTCTATTGTGGACAATGCTGCTATGAACATTGGGGTGCATATGGCCCTTCTCTTCACTACGTCTGTATCTTTGGGGTAAATACCCAGTAGTGGCTTCATATATTCCTTCCGGGTGATTAGGACCTACCCCGGGAGGCAAACGTTCCCTTATAGTTACTGGGAATGCAAATTGTAGAGCATCTAAATCTCCTTCTTGTTTGGCCAAAAGCAAGCCTTTTTGAACCGCCGAAAGTGACGACTGATGTTGCTCCCTATATGATGGAACCGTTGCCTGTTTTTGTGAGAGGAAACCACTATTCCTCTTTGTAAGCAAAGGTGGTGGTGGAAAGCTGTCCATTTCTTGGGAGGCAGAGGGTGGGGAACAAGTTTTACTTTTCCTCCTTCCGGGACAGCGTGTTCAGGTCCTGTTGAGGACTCATCTTTGGCATTAGGACTCTCAAGTTCTGTATCACTCTCTGAGTCTGGAGTTTGAAGTGGTTCCAGGATAGAATGAATCAGAGACCATGTAGGCCAAATAGTGATGGGAACAGGCTTTCCTCGAGCATGCTGCTGCTTGAGCTCATGCCCTACTTTTTCCCATGCTTGCAGATCTAAAGTCCCCAGACTGGGAAACCACGAATCCGTTGGGGCTCCTTCTCTGCTGTAGTTTCAAGTCCCTGTTCCAGGTCCCTGCTTGGGTCCCTGTTCCGGTCCCTGTTCAGGCGCCACTTGCTGCGACACTGCCCGTGGAGCCGCGGAGTTGATTTGGGAGAAGGACGAGACACAGACAGGTTAGCTTGCGAAAGAGAGTGTGGGTGCAGGGGACGACCACGCGGCACGCCACCACCAAGAGTGCGATCACCCCAAACAGCTGCAACCTCGTGTATTTATTGGCAATAAACAATCAAAGACAATCCAGGGGATGATCCGTATTACATCCTAGTGAATAGCAGTACATCACGGGGAAGGTCACGGGATTAGATGATATAACGTTCAGCAAGTGAGGCCTATTCTTAAACATGTTTCTATGGACCCGGCGGGCTGTTGTCAAGAGCAACCAAGTTTCGGTTGGGGCAGCGTTCTACCCTGTAGCAGACCAGGCATTCCTGGCTGCTCATTATCTGAGGGCAGTGTTCCACCCTAAGCGAGCTGGGCGTTCCCTGCCACTGGGAAAACCAGGCAATCCCGGCCACTGTGCTCTGATGTTTACGCTAAAGCCCGCAAGGTCGTGAAGTTACTAGCAGCATCGTCCACAATGGCTAAATTGTGGAAGGAGCCAAGATGCCCTTCAACAGATGACTGGATTAAGAAGATGTGGTCCATATATACAATGGAATATTACTCAGCCATCAGAAAGAACGATTACACAACATTTGCAGCGACATGGACGGGACTGGAGGAGCTAATGCTAAGCGAAATAAGTCAAGCAGAGAAAGACAATTATCATATGGTTTCACTCATTTATGGGACATAAGAAGTAGGAAGATCAGTAGGAGAAGAAAGGGAAGAAGAAAGGGGAGGTAAACAAAAGGGGGAATGAACCATGAGAGGCTGTGGACTCTGGAAAACAATCTGAGGGCTTCAGAGGGGAGGGAAGTGGGGGATTGGGATAGGCCGGTGACGGGTATTAAGGAGGGCATGTATTGCATGGTGCACTGGGTGTTATACGCAAGTAATGAATCATGGAACACTACATCAAAAACTAAGGATATAATGTATGGTGACTAACATAACATAATAAAAAATTATTTTAAAAAAAGGAATATATGAAGCCACGGACGAACCATTTCCCTTTAAAGTTCTCAAAGAGTTAAAACGAGCAGTTCAAAACTATGGTACTAATTCGCCCTTCACTATGGGCCTTATTCAGGGCATTGCAGAAGGCAACCGATTAATTCCCATGGACTGATCTTTGTTAGCGAAGACTGTCCTGGCCCCTGGGGAATTCTTACAATTTCATACGTGGTGGCAAGACCATGCGGAAACGGCTGCAAATTATAATCTAGCTCATAACATCCCTATCTCTGTAGAACAATGATGGGGATGGGGCCTTGGGGTCAAGTGCAGGAACAAGCGCAGATGACCAACCAAGCTATAGAACAGCTTCGCAGATGTTGCTTACATGCCTGGGAAAAAACTGAGTCTAAATCTACTGCTAATGCCTCTTTTCAAAAGATTATTCAAGGTGCTAGGGAGCCTTATACTGAATTCACAGGAAGATTACAGGAAGCTATTAAAAGACAGATCAATAATGTAGAAGCTGCTGACACTTTATTACAATTATTGGCCTATGAAAATGCAAACACGGATTGTAAGAAAGTTATCGGTCCTTTTAGAGGAAAAGGCATGCTCAATGATTACATCAAATTATGCCAAGGTGTAGGCACTGAGACCTACAAAGCTGACTTGCTAGCTCAGGCCATGACAGCATTAACACCAAGTACGTACAAGGGACAATGCTTCAACTGTGGAAGAAATGGGCACACTCGCGCCCAATGCCGTCTTAAGAACAGAAATAAGATGGGAAAAAACAATAGAAATAATTTCCCTAGTCTTTGACCCCGATGCAAAAAGGGGAATCATTGGGCCAGTCAGTGCCACTCTAAAGTTCACTAAGATGGTACTGCTCTACAGGGAAATGGGTTACGGGCAAGCCCTCAGCCCCGAACCAAAAGGGGGCACCCCCCAACCTTGATCTCGGACAATTTTAGATTTGTTACATGCCACACCAGGAAGCACTGGACTTGATCTCCCATGTAGAGAAACCTTTTTATTGCTCCCAAATCAGACACCTCAGAAGGTTCCTACAGGCTGTTTTGGCCCTTTGCCAAACAATACTGTAGGACTGATTTTAGGACAATCTAGTTTGACTAAAGAAGGTGTTTTAGTTCTTACAGGAGTCATTGACTCAGATTATACTGGAGAAATCATGGTTTTAATGTCTTCAAATACCCCATATAAATTTTTAAAGGGAGACCGAATAGCACAGTTACTATTCCTGCCATACATGAAGGGAAAATTGAAAAATCAAACGCGTGGTGACGCAGGCTTTGGAAGTACCAGTTGGTCGGGAGTGTATTTGACTGAAAAAACTTTCAAAGAAAAACCGACCTGCTATATAAAGATACAGGGAAAGTTCTTTCAGGGACTTATTGATACTGGAGCAGATGCGTCCATTATAGCAACTGATAATTGGCCTAAGAAATGGCCTCAGGGCCCCACGGCAATAACTATTTCAGGTTTAGGACAAGCAGAAAATGTAAACCAAAGTCTTCATATTCTCCCATGCGAGGGGCCTGAGGAACAAAAAAGGATATATTCAGCCATATATAACAGACATTCCCATCAATCTATGGGGTTGACATTTACTCCAACAATGGGAAACATATATAATGAAACCACGTCCTACAAAAGAGACGGACGTCAATCCGCCTTTTTCGTAGGGGCCACTGCTCGGCCTCCAGTGGGTCCTCCAGAGCCAATCCCACTGACGTGGAAGGACGAACGCCCCATTTGGATCGGGCAGTGGCCATTAAACAAAGAAATATTAGAGGCTCTGCATAGTTTGGTTCAAGAGCAGCTTCAAAAAGGACATACAGAGGAATCCTTTAGTCCTTGAAATTCGCCAGTTTTCGTAATCAAAAAGAAATCTGGAAAATGGCGTTTACTTACTGATTTAAGAGTGCTTAATGCAGCAATTCAACCTATGGGACCGCTCCAACCAGGATTCCCTTCCCCCAATATGGTACCTCTTCATTGGCCTCTTATTATTATTGATTTATAGGACTGCTTCTATACAATTCCACTTGCACAACGAGATTGTCCCCGCTTTGCTTTCACTATCCCTAGTGTTAATTTTACAGAACCTTCCAGGCGCTTTCAGTGGAAGGTGCTCCCACAGGGAATGCTTAATAGTCCTACCATATGTCAAAGTTATGTGGCCCGAATTCTTGAACCAATTCAGGTCCCATATCCACAAGTTTATTTAATCCATTATATGGATGACATTTTATGTGCAGCAAAAATGGAAGAAGAATTAGCTACTGTTTTCAGTTCTCTCAAATATCAATTTGATCTTCACAAACTTGTCATTGCTCCTGAAAAATCCAGACCTCAACCCCTTATTCTAACTTAGGTTATATAATGGATCGTACCACAATACATACCCAAAAGGTACAAATTCGGCAAGATGCCATTAAAACTTTAAATGATATGCAAAAATTATTAGGAGACATTAACTGGACTAGACCCAAGATAGGCCTTCCTACCTATGCGTTACAAAATCTCTTCGAATTATTAAAAGGTGATCCAGACTTAAACAGCCCCCAGACCCTCAATAAAGCAGCCTTTTCGGAGCTGCGATTTGTAGAAGAACAAATTCATAAAATACAAACTCGAAGAGTTGTACCAAATATGCCTTTAACATTGCTTCCTTTTCATACACCCCATTCACCTACTGGTATTTTAATTCAGCATGAGGCCCTTGTGGAATGGCTCTTTTTACCAAACCATACCACAAGAACACTAACGGCTTACTTGGATCATATTGGAACTCTCTTGCAGACGGGATGGAAATGCGCTCAACAATTAACTGGCTTGGCTCCTTTGACAATCGTTCTTCCTCTTACTAAGGCACAGATCGAAACTGCTCTGCAAAATAATCTATCTTGGCAAATTGCGCTTAGTCAATTTGTGGGAAATTTATCCTCCCACTACACTTCTATTCCTTTATTGTCTTTTCCTTTTTTTTTTTTTAAAGATTTTATTTATTTATTCAACAGAGAGAGAGACAGCCAGCGAGAGAGGGAACACAAGCAGGGGGAGTGGGAGAGGAAGAAGCAGGCTCCTAGCGGAGGACCCTGATGTGGGGCTCGATCCCAGAATGCTGGGATCATGCCCTGAGCCGAATGCAGATGCTTAGCCGCTGTGCCACCCAGGCGCCCCCTTTATTGTCTTTTCCAAAGCGATCTTCCTTTATATTACCCAAAGTCACAGCCTCTTCACCTTTACCTAATGCTCTGACCTTTTTCACAGATGGGTCCGCAAAAGGAAAAGCCTGTTACTATGGGCCTCAAACCAAAATAATTGAGACCCCTCATCTATCTGCTCAGAGGTCTGAATTAAGGGCTGTCATTACTCTTTTTCAGGATGTCTCTGATCCCTTTAATTTACTTTCTGATTCTTTATACACAGTCTACATCGTTAGCCACATCGCGACGGCCTCCATTTCAACATCGGATACCCAGCTTATGACTTTTTTTCAACAGTTGCAGCAGCTTATATGTTCCCGTGTTTCGCCATTTTATATTCCTCATATTCAGTCATAATAATCTTCCAGGTCCGCTCTCTGAAGGAAATGCCACAGCTAATGCTCTTTTATATCCGGGGTTTCAAGACGCCTCTCAGTTCCATACATTGACGCACGTTAATGCTCGAGGGTTACGACATTGTTTCCCACTTACGTGGGAACAAGCTAAAACCATTACAGGATCCTGTCCGGCCTGTGCCACGTTGAATGCACAATCTCAAACAACTGGGCTTAATCCCCGTGGTTTACAAGCCAACGAAATCTGGCAGATGGATGTCACCCATTAGTCTCCATTTGGTAAATCATCTTTCATTCATGTCACCATCGATACATTCTCCCGATTTATTTGGGCAACTGCTCAAACTGGAAAATCAGCCTCTCATGTCATCTGACATTTAACCAGTGCTTTTGCTGTTATGGGACTTCCTAAAAGTATCAAAACAGATAATGCTCCTGCTTATACCTCTGCCAAACTACGAGAATTTTTTGATGCCTGGAATATATCACACTCCACGGGCATCTACTATTACATCCCCAAGGACAGGGTATTGTGGAAAGAGCCAACCAACTCCTCAAATTACAATTACAAAAACTAAAAGGGGGAGTACATGTAACCCCCATGGAAATGTTGGCAAAAACGTTATTTACTTTAAATTTTTTGAATCGAGATGAGAATGACTCTACTGCTGTTGACATTTTCATAACTCTCACCTGGAAACACGTTCTCAGTCCCCTCCTGTCTGGTGGAAGGACGTACAATCTAATCAATGGTTTCTTGGCACTTTAATTACTTGGGGAAAAGGTTATGCTTGTGTGATGCCGGATGATGCTATCAAGCCTGTTTGGGTCCCCTCTCATTTATTAAGGTTCCGCATAAGCAAGCAGAAGAAATTCGCGTTCCATCCAGTTCCCCCAGTAATCAATTTCAAGGGCCTTACCCTACAGACCACCAAGATCACACTGTCAGGAACTGAGACGGTGAAGATGCCCACATGGGTTCAGATCAAGAAGCTGACCCAGAAAGCAGAAGTGCTGAGTAATGAACAGCGCCCCTTTACCCCTAGCAATATGGCTGTTACTATGATGGCCTTATTGACGGTAGCCGTAAGTATCCCACTTTGTCACACAGCACCAGCCACCAATTTTACTTATTGGACCTATGTACCTAATCCCCCCTTTTATCAGGCCAATTGAATGGGATGATGATACCATCTCTGTATACGTTAATGGATCTAAATCCCAGGGATAGCAGACCCTAGGCTCCCGATTTTCCCTAAAGAAGGAGGACAAGAAATTAGTATCACATTGGGCTTTAAAACGAGACCTATATGCATTGGCCATTATGAAAATTGCTTAAGACCATTAAACCAAGGATGGCTAGTGACCTCTCCTGGAGACGTTAATTCCTCCAGAATGCAACTTTATTTTATATCTACTGTGGGCTTTGCCTACAATTTTACTGAAGAAAACACTGAAATCCCACCGATGCCTAAACGTAAAATGCCCAGAATGTGGTCAGATGAAGGGATTCCGCCCAATTGGGAGGAATGTAGAACAAATCATCCCAGTATATTAATTAATGATTCCTATGGAGTAGTATGGGACTGGTCCCCTAAGGGGTTCACAGTCTCAAATTGCACTGGGAGACACTGCTCTCATCATCGAGCCTTATGATGGTATGTACTTAATCATACCACCATTTATACTATCTCCGATGGTCCTATAACATGCCATGGAGACGGATTAGCCGCCCCCTCTCCTTTTATGGGCTACCACAAAGAGACAAAAACGTTTATGGAAACTTGCTGCAGTGAAGTCCCCTATTAAGATCTGGAATGGGACCTATCTTAAAGATGAAAACTATACTCCAAGCTTTCAGATGGTTGATAAGGACTATATTCAGGTTTGTGTGAGAGACCCATATGTGTTGGTGGTAGGATCCCTTAAATTGGATATGTTCCAAAAAGAGCTTTTTTGCACAAATTGCAAGTTATATAACTACCTAAATCGTAACATAAATACCGACCAATCCATCATGTTAGCACGAAGGAGAGCTGGAATACGGATACCCATTGAACATCCCCATACATGGCAGAGTTCTCCAGACATGCATGCCTTGATAACGGTCCTACAGAAGTGGGCCCAACGCTCAAAAAGGTTTATAGGACTCCTTATTATGACCATTCTCGGCATTGTTGCCATCACCACCACAGCTGCGGTGGCAGGAACAGCACTGCACCAAACACTACAAAAGACAAGATTTGTGCAAGACTGGCATCAATGCCAGCAGGGCATGGAGTCAACAAACTATTATTGATCAAAAAATAAGTGAACGGCTCTCAGATCTAGAACATGCTATGACATATCTGGGGGATGAAATACAAAATATTAAACTACACATACGCTTTCTTTGTGACTGGAATGTCACAACGTTTTGTGTTACTCCTTTTCCTGCAACCGAGATTCTTTGGGAGAAAGTTCAAAGACATCTATCTAATCATTATGGTAACAATTTAGCTCTTGATATTAAACAGCTACAAGCTACCATTCAAGGCATCACTCGTGCCAACTTACAAAATGTACCAGGCTTATGCTTGGCGGAAAATATTGATGGGACACTGTCCCCCTCAAATCTTTTCCAGTGGTTTAACAGTAGTGATACTAGCCTTCTAGGAGCTCTACTATTACTTTTTTTCTCTTTGTTTGTAATATCCTTAGTCCTCAGATGCGAAAGAAAAGCCTTCCAACGAGTGACGGAATGCGAAGTGGCCAAGTCCACTTTCCTGCTTTTACAAAAAGAAAAAGGGGGAAATGCAGCAGCCACTGGCTGAGCGCTTATGCTAAGGATATAATAGGAAAACATGTTTGTGACCTTGCGGGCTTTAGCATAAACGTCAGAGCACAGCAGCCGGGAACACCCGGCAGAACGCTGCCCCAACCGAAACTTGATTGCTCTTGACAACAGCCCGCGGGGTCCATAGAAACATGCTTAAGAATAGGCCTCACTTGCTGAACGTTACATCATCTAATCCCGTGACCTTCCCCGTGATGTACTACTATTCACTAGGATGTAATACGGATCATCCCCTGGATTGTCTTTGATTGTTTATTGCCAATAAATACGTGAGGTTGCAGCTGTTCGGGGTGATCGCACTCTTGGTGGTGGCACGCCTTGCGGTCATCCCCTGCACCCACACTCTCTTTTGCAAGCTAACCTGTCTGTGCCTCGTCCTTCTCCTGAATCAATGCTGCGGCTCCACAGGCAGTGTCGCGGCACAGAGGCAAGGAAAACAAAAGCAAAAATAAGTTATTGGAACTACATCGAAATAAAAAGCTCCTGCACAGTGAAAAAACAATCAACAAAACTAAAAGGCAGGTTACGTAATGGGAGAAGATATTTGCAAATAACATATATGATAAAGGGTTAGTATACAAATTATATAAAGAACTTACAAAACTCAAAACTCAAAAAATGAATAATCCAATTTAAAAATAGGCAGAAGATAGGGGCGCCTGAGTGGCTCAGTCGTTAAGCGTCTGCCTTCGGCTCAGGGAGTGATCCTGGCGTTCTGGGATCGAGCCCCACATCGGGCTCCTCCACTGGAAGCCTGCTTCTTCCTCTCCCACTCCCCCTGCTTGTGTTCCCTCTCTCACTGGCTGTCTCTCTCTGTGTCAAATAAATAAATAAAAAAAAAATCTTAAAAAAAAATAGGCAGAAGATATGAACAGACATTTTCCCAAAGACATACAGACGGCCAGCAGACACACGAAAAGATGCTCAACATCATTTATCATCAGGGAAATGTGAATCAAAAGTACAATGAGATATCACCTCACACCCGCCAGGATAGGTAAAATCAACAAGACAAGAAACAACAGGTGTTGGCCAAGATGTGGAGAAAGGGAAACACTATTGTGCTGTTGGTGGGAATGCAAACTGGTAAAGCCACTATGGAAAACAGGATGGAGATTCCTCAAAAAGTTAAAAATAGAACCACCCTATGATCCAGCAATTGTACTACTAGGTATTTACCCAAAGAATACAAAAATGCTAATTCAAAGGGCTACATAGACCCAGATGTACATGTAATATCACCATTGCCAACAACAGCCAAATTATGGAAACAGCTCTAGTGTCCATCAACTGAGGAATGGATAAAGAAGATGTGGTATATATACATACACAATGAAACATTACTTAGCCATAAAAAAGAATGAAGTCTTGCCATTTGCAACGACATGGATGAAGCTAGAGAGTATTATGCTAAGCAAAATATGTCATCAGAGAAAGACATATGCCATATGATTACACTCATATGTGGAATCTAAGAAACAAAACATAAGCAAAGGGAAAAAAAAGAGAGAGGAAAACCAAGAAACAGACTCTTAACTGTAGAGGACAAACTGTTGGTTAGCAGAGGGGAGGTGGGTGATGGGATGGGTGAAATAGGTGATGGGGACTAATGAGTGCACATGTCGTGATGAGCACCAGGTGTTGTATGGAAGTGTTGAATCACTATATTGTACACCTGAAACTAATATTATAGTGTATGTTAACTAACTGGAATTTAAAAACTAAAAAAGAAAATCAATGTAATGCAACAGATTAATGGAATGAAGGGAAAAACATATGATTGTCTTAATTCATATAGAAAAAAGCACTTGAAAAAATCTAACAACCTTTCATGATAAAGAGAACACTCAACAAACCGGAACTGAAGGGCACTTCCTCAACATGATAAAGGCCAGATATGAAAAACTCATCCCCAACGTGATGAAATCTGAAAAATTTTCCCCTAAGATCAGGAACAAGACAGGAATGTCCAGCCTCGCCTCAATTCAACATTGTATTCAAAGTTCTGGCCAGTACAGTTAGGCAAGAGAAAGAAATAAAAGGCATCGAAATTGGAAAGGAGAAACTAAAATTATTTCTATTTGCAAATGACATTACATAGAGAAAATCCTAACATATCCACACACAAGATAACTGTTAAAATTAATGAAGAAATTTAGCAAAGTTGCAGGATACAAGATTAACATACAAAAATCAATTTCTAAACAGAAGCAATGGAATCTGAAAATAAAATTAAGAAAAAAATCCATTTACAATACCATCAAAAAAAATAAAACACTTAGAAATAAGTTTAACCACAAAAGTATAAGATTTGTGAATTAGAAGCTACAAAACATGAATGAAGGAATTAAAGACCTAAATAAATGAAAACTGATCTACATTCATGGATTAGAAGACTTAACACTGTTTAGACAATACTCCCCAAAGAGATGTACAGATTCATAACAATCCTTATCAAAACTCCAATAGTGTGGAGGTCCCTTAAAAAGTTAAAAATTGAGCTACCCTATGATCTAGCAATTGCACTACTGGGTATTTACCCCAAAGATACAGACGTAGTGAAGAGAAGGGCCATCTGCATCCCAATGTTTATAGCAGCATTGTCCACAATAGCTAAATTGTGGAAGGAGCTGAGGTGCCCTTCAACAGACGAATGGATTAAGAAGATGTGGTCCATATATACAATGGAATATTACTCAGCCATCAGAAAGAACGATAACCCAACATTTGCAGCAACATGGACAGGACTGGAGGAGATTATGCTAAGTGAAATAGGTCAAGCAGAGAAAGACAATTATCATATGGTTTCACTCATTTATGGAACATAAGAAATAGCAGGGAGATCGGTAGGAGAAGGAAGGAAAGAATGAAGGAGGGGTAAACAGAAGGCGGAATGAACCACGAGAGACTATGGACTCTGGGAAACAAACTGGGGGCTTCAGAGGGGAAGGGGGTGGGGGACTGGGATAGGCTGGTGATGGGTATTAAGGAGGACACATATTGCATGGTGCACTGGGTGTTGTACGCAAACAATGAATCATGGAACATTGCATCAAAAACTGAGGATGTACTGTATGGTGACTAACATAACATAATAAAAAATTATTACAAAAAAAACTCCAATAGTATTTTTGCAGAAATGGAAGCTGATCCTAAAATTCATATAAAATTACAAGAGACTCAGAACACTCAAAAAAATTTTTAAAAGAATAATAACATTGAAGGAGACACAGTTCCCAATCTCAAAAATTACTATGAAGCAACAGTAAATCAAAATATTGTGGTACTAGCATACGGATAAATGGGGGAGGAGGTTAAGATGGCAGAGGAGTAAGGGGGACCCTGGGCTTGCCTCCTCCCTCAAACTAGATAAATATTAAATCATTTGAACACACATGAAATCAATCCAAGATCTGGGAGAAAAAACCTGCACAACTAGAGATAAAAAACTGCCACAGTATGGAAGGTAGGAGCTGCAGAGAGTTGATTTGGGGGAGAAAAGAGCTGCAGGTGCTGTGGAAGGGAGGGAGTCCTGATCTCAGAGAGAGGGGAGAGAGAGAGAAAAAGACATGTGCAGGGGAATGCATGAGAAAAACTCTTCCACGAAACCATTCACTGGAAGAAGGAGAGGGGCCGAATACCGCAAGGTTTTATAAGCAACAGAGCACAAAGTCTGCAGTTTCAGAGGTCCGCACCATCACCAGGTTCTCATCTGGTGGGCTGAGCAGTGCTCCAGTGGGGAAGGTGGGCAGAGACCCAGAAGCAGGCAGTGTGATCTGAGGATCCCCTGGACCTCACAGGGAGAAACAGTTCCTCTTCTTGGAGTGCATCTGACAGAGGTTGCATGGCCGCTCTGGGAACAAAAGACCTGGCAGGCACCACTGAGCTGCTCCACTCACTAACAGGAAGAGGGAGACCAGCTGAAGGCAGTGAACCTTGGTGCCGACTTTTTGCTGAGCTCTGAGCTGCTGCACAGTCACGAGACCACTTTCTGGGACAAGATGGCACGTGGCCACAGCACAACAAGACCCTTCCCCAGAGGATCCACGCTGGGCAGATCTATAGGATTTGGAATTTGGAAACCCAGCCGCATGCCTGAGATAAAACACAGGGCTGTACTACCTGGCAGGTAGATGGCTTAGACACAGGCAGGGTGAAGGCAGGGATCTGACAGAAGCTGGGGACACAGGAGGGATGATTGATTGCTCTTCCTTGAGGGCTTCCTGAGGAGTGGCAGGTGGGAGCTCCCACTCCAGGGAGGAAAGAGCTGGAGTTGCCATTATCTGCCAGGCCCATCAACACTGACTGATTTCAGTGAGCAAAACAGTGCCACCAAGTGGAGGCCAGAGCCGCTTACACAAAGCCCCGCCCTGCTGTGCCCTGCAGGTGCATCTCTGCTAGGGCAAATCTGCCGGAGAATCAGCATGGCAGGCCCCTCCCCCAGAAGACCAGCACAACTCCTCGTGTGCACCAACTCTACTGATGACAGAGCACTGCCAAGCTTCAGCTTTAGGGGAAAAAGGGTCTAGCTTCCCTTGTTTTTTTATTTATTTTTATTTTTGGATCTAGCTTCTTTTAATAAGCAAACCAAAGCACACCTAGGCTCTACCTTCCTTTTTTATTTTTTTGTATTATTATTTCTTATTTCTTGGATCTAGCTTCTTTAAACAAACAGACCAAAACACAGCTAAGATCTAGTTTCCTTTTATTTATTTATTTATCTTTTTAAGAGAGAGAAAGAGATGGGACACTTGGGTGGCTCAGTTGGTTAAGTGTCTGCCTTCGGCTCAGGTTATGACCTCAGGGTCTTGGGATGGAGCCCGAAATCGGGCTCCCAGGGAGCCTGCTTCTCCCTCTCCCCCTCCCCACCACTTGTGCTCTCTCTCTCACTTTCTCTAAAATAAATAAATAAAATCTTTAAAAGAGATTCATGAGTCGGGGAAGCAGAGAAAGAGGGAGAAAGAGAATCTTAAGCAGGCTCAACACCCAGCTTGGAGTCTGGCCCTGATATCAGGACCTAAGCCAAAATCAAGAGTTGGACACCTAATCGACTGAGCTACCCAGGTGCCCCAAATCTAGCTTCTTTTAACAGATTAAAACACACCTAGGATTTAGCTCCCCCCCCTTTTTTTTGGACCTCTTCTTTTTAAAAAAAATAAAAGTTATTTATTTATTTATTTATTTATTTGACAGAGAGTGAGAGAGAAAGAAAGCACAAGCAAGGGGAGTGGCAGGCAGAGGGAGAAGGAGAAGCAGGCTCTTCGCTGAGCAGGGAGCCCGATCCAGGACTCCATCCCAGGACCCTGGGATTAAGACCTGAGCTGAAAGCAGATGCTTAACCAACTGAGCCACCCAGGCACCCCGGACCTCTTCTTAACATAGCCATTACTGTCAGGAGCAGGAATACAACAGGCTTTCCTAACAATTGCACACATTAAAAAAACACATAAATGACAAGATGGAGGAATTCACCCCAAAAGAAAGAACAGGAAGAAGTCAGGGCCAGGGATTTAATCAATACAGATACAAATAAGATGACTGAACCAGAATTTAAAACAATAATCATAAAAATACTAGCTGGGCTTGAGAAAAGCATAGAAGACACTAAAGAATCCCTTACTACAGAGATAAAGAGCTGAAAGATAGCTAGACCGAAATAACAAATGCTTTAACCGAGATGCAAAACTGAATGGATATTATAACAATGAAGATAGAGATGAAGCAGAGGAATGAATCAGTGATAGAGAAGATAAAACTATTGAAAATAATGAAATGAAATGAAGAGGAAAAGAAAGGTATTGGATCACGAATGTAGACTTGGGAACTCGGCAACTCCTTAAAGCATAGTAACATTCATATCATAGGAGTTCCCAAAGAAGAAGAGAAAGAAAAAGGGGCAGAAGGTTTATTTGAGCAAATTATAGCTGAAAACTTCCCTAATGTGGGGAAAGAAACAGACATTGAAATCCAAGAAGCACAGAAAACGCCCATTAAATTCAATACAATCTGGCCACCAGCAAGATATATCACAGTCAAATACACAAAATACACAGATGGAAAGAATCCTGAAGGCAGCAAAGGAAAAAAAAGTCCGTAACCTACCAGGGGAGACAGATCAAGTCCACAGCAGATCCATCCTCAGAAACTTGGCAGGCTAGAAGACAGTGGCATGATATATTTAATGTGCTGAGTGGGGAAAATATGCAACCAAGAATACTTTATCTGGCAAAGCTACCATTCAGAATAGACAGAGAGATAAAGAGTTTCCTGACAAACAAAAACTAAAGGAGTGTGTGACCTTTAGAAAGACCAAAAGCTACAAAGACTAGAAAGGAACAGAGAACATCACCAGAAACACCACCTTTACAGGTAACACAATGGCACTAAATTCACACCTATCAACAATCACTCTGATAGTAAATGAACTAAATGCTCCAAGCAAAAGACAAAGGGTATCAGAATGGATTAAAAAACAGGACCCGGGGCGCCTGGGTGGCACAGCGGTTAAGCGTCTGCCTTCGGCTCAGGGCGTGATCCCAGTGTCATGGGATCGAGCCCCACATCAGGATCCTTCACTACGAGCCTGCTTCTTCCTCTCCCACTCCCCCTGCTTGTGTTCCCTCTCTCGCTGGCTGTCTCTAGCTCTGTCAAATAAATAAATAAAATCTTTAAAAAAAAAACACAGGACCCATCTACATGCTGCCTACAAGAGACTCATTTTAAATCTAAAGATACCAAAAAAAAAAAAAAATCTAAAGATACCTGCAGACTGAAAGTGAGGGGATGGAGAGCAAATTTATCATGCTAATGGACATCAAAAGAAAGCCAGAGTGGCCATACCTGCATCACACAAACTACATTTTAAACCAAACGCTGTAACAAGAGATGAAAAGGAGCATTATATTATAATAAAGGGGAAAATCCAACAAGAAGATCTAATAATTGTAAATATTTATGCCCCCAACATGGGAGCACCCAAATATATAAATCAATAACAAACATAAAGAAACTCAGTGATAATATAATAATAGTTGGGGACTTTAATACCCTGCTTACATCAATGGACAGACGATATAAACAGAAAATCAACAAGGAAACAATGGGTTTGAAAGACACACTGGACCAGATGGATTTAACAGATAAATTCAGAACATTTCATCCTAAAGCAGCAGAATACACATTCTTTTCAAGTGCGCATGGAACATTCTCCAGTATAGATCACATACTGAGTCACAAATCAGCCCTGAAGAAGTACAAGATGGAGATCACACTATGCATATTTTCAGACCACAACACTATGAAACTAGAAGTCACCAAAGGAAAAAAATTGGAGAGACCACAAACACATGGAGATTAAAGAACATCCTACTAAAGAATGAATGGGTTAACCAGGAAATTAAAGAAAAAATTAAAAAATACATGGAAGTAAATGATAATGAAAATGCAACAGTCCAAAACCTTTGTAATGCAGCAAAGGCAGTCCTAAGAGGGAAGCACGCAATACAGGCCTACCTCAAGAAGCAAGAAAAGTCTCAAATACACAACCTAAGCTTACACCTAAAGGAGCTAGAAAATGAACAGCAAATAAAGCCTAAAGCCAGCAGAAGAACGGAAATAATAAAGATTAGAGCAGAAATAAATGATATAGAAATAAAAAAGACCCTGTATAACAAACCAATGAAACTAAGGACTGGTTCTTTGAAAAAACTAATAAAGTTGATAAACCCCTAGCCAGACTTATCAAAAAGAAAAGAGAAAGTACCCAAATTAATAAAACCACAAATGAAAGAGGAGAGATCACATATATACAATGGAATGAAATCTTGCCATTTACAACCATGTGGATGGAGGTAGAGTGTGTTATACTAAGCAAGATAAGTCTGTCAGAGAAGACAAATACCATATGATTTCAGTTGTATGTGGAATGTAGGAAACAAAGTAAATGAACATGGGAAGGGGGGTAAAAGAGAGTGGAAACAAACCATAAGAGACTATTAACAATGGAGAACAAACAGGGTTGATGGAGGGAGGTGGTGGGGGATGTGCTAATTGAGTGATGGGTATTAAGGAGGGCACTTGTTATGATGAGCACTGGGTATTATATGTAGGTGATGAATCACTAAATTCTGCTCTTGAGACCAATATTATACTATATGTTAAATAACTAAAATTTAAATTAAAAAGTGAAAAAGAAAAAAATTAAAAATTTAGAAGAAATTATTTATTTTATTTAATTAATAATTCATTAATTAGTATATAAAATTATTTTAATTAATTTTATTAAATAAACAAATTTAATATTTTAATAAATCAATAAAATAAAATTTAAAATTAAATAAATTAAATAAAAATTTTAATTAAAAATAATTTAAAAATAAAGTCTAGTTTGATAAAAAAAGGATAAATATACAGTCCAATAAAATAAAATTTAAAGTGCAGATATAAACCCTCACATCTATGGTCAATTGGTTTTTGAGAATCATGCAAAGGCCATTCAATGGAAGAAAGAACTCTTTTCCACAATCGATGATGGAATAACTAGATATTTATATACAAAAGAATGAGATTGGATCCTTACTTCACACCACAGATATAATTTAACTCAAAATCATTCAAAGATCTAAATGTAAGAGCTAAACAATAAAAACTCTTTGAAGAAAACATAGGGGATAAATCTCCATGACCTTGGATTACCAATGGATTCTTAAATACAAGAGCAAAAGCAAAAGATTTAAAACAAATTAAAAAAATAAATAAAACTGTACACCAAAAAAAAGAAGATAAATTGCGTTAAGGAAAATAAAATTTATCGGCATCAAATCACATCACTAAAAAAGTGATACAACCCACAGAATTACAGACAACATTTGCAAAGCATATTAAAAATACTTGCAAATTACACACCTGATAAGTCTAGCATATAGAATATGAAAGAAACGCTTACAACTGAACAACAACAAAATAACCCAATTGTAAAAATTAACAAAGGACTTGAATAGAGATTTCTCCAAAGAATATACAAATGGCCACTAAACACATGAAAAGATGTTCAACATCGCTAGTCATTAGAGAATTGCAGATAAAAACCACAATGATTGCTCCCACTGGGATGGTCTAATGATAAGAAAAAGAAAATAGGGGCGCCTGGGTGGCACAGCAGTTAAGCATCTGCCTTCGGCTCAGGGCGTGATCCCGGCGTTATGGGATCGAGCCCCACATCAGGCTCCTCTGCTATGAGCCTGCTTCTTCCTCTCCCACTCCCCCTGCTTGTGTTCCCCCTCTCGCTGGCTGTCTCTATCTCTGTCAGAAAAATAAATAAAAATCTTTAAAAAAAAAAAAGAAAAAGAAAATAATAAGTGTTGGTAAAGATGTGAAGAAATTGGAAATCTCATACATTGCTAGTGAAAATAAAAAACAGTGCAATCATTGCCAAAACGCGTTAGCAGTTCCTAAAAATAGAATTACCATATTACCCAGCCATTCTGGAGAATTAAAAACAAAATAAAAACATGTACACAAATGTTTATAGCAGTAGTTGAGACAGCCAAAGAATTAAAATAAAAATATTAAAGTCACTCAAATTTCCATCAACTGGTGAATAGATAAACAAATTGTGATATAGCCATACAATGCAATATTATTCAATTATAAAAAGAATAAAGTACTGATATGTGCTACATCACGGATGAATCCTTAAATATATATAATGTATAAATATATATAAATATATATATAATATATGATCTTAAATATATATAATCCTTAAAATATATAATGCTAAATGAAAGAAGCCAGACCCAAAGGTCACATATTGGGAGAAAACTGGAAGTGCTATTTTGGAGATAGATATTAGCCAGATATTTGATGAAACTAGGATCCAGAATCTGGTCGAGTTTAAAGGCATATAACAAGACCTCAAAGATGGGGCGCCTGGGTGGCACAGCGGGTAAGCGTCTGCCTTCGGCTCAGGGCGTGATCCCGGTGTTGTGGGATCGAGCCCCACATCAGGCTCCTCCGCTATGAGCCTGCTTCTTCCTTTCCCACTCCCCCTGCTTGTGTTTCCTCTCTCGCTGGCTGTCTCTATCTCTGTCGAATAAATAAATAAAAATCTTTATAAAAAAAAAACAAGACCTCAAAGACAATTAATAGGATTAAAATGTAACATAGATAGATGTATATAGACAAAAGATTTGTGTTTCTCCTTGACAAATCAAGTTCTAAATGACCTCCCCTCCCCTCTTTTTTTTTCTTGATAAGAACTACCTCCTTGAAATTTTCATAACAAACATAGTCTTCATAAGAATTCTTGAGAGGTAATGAAAAGGAAGGGAAGAATGAAGGGGGGGTAATCAGAAGGGGGAATGAACCATGAGAGACTATGGACTCTGGAAAACAAACTGAGGGCTTCAGAGGGGTGAGGTTGGGGGATTGGGATAGGCCGGTGATGGGAAATAAGGAGGGCACATACTGCATGGAGCACTGGGTGTTACACACAAATAATGAACCATGGAACATTACATCAAAACTAAGGATATACTATCTGGAGAGTTAAGATGGCGGAGGAGTACGGGACCCCTTTTTCAGCCCGTCTCCTGAGTCGAGCTGGATAGGAACCAGACCAGCCTAAACAACCACGGAATAAGCCTGAGACGCAGGAAGATACATCTGGATCTCTACAAATGAACATCTCCAGCGCTGAGTATTGAGGTACTAAGAGAGGAGCCGTGAAACCCCGCACAGTTATCGGAAGATAAATGGAAGGGGGAGGGAGCCGCGTTCGGGCACCGGGAAGCGGCAGCCACCTGCATGGGGAAGCAGGCGGACTCACGGTCGGCACCCGAGAAACAGCAGACTGAGACCCTGAACCGGGTGCGTGCGCCACCAGGCTTCTCATGGAACTCCGGAATCCCGGTGCGCTCACTGGATCCAGACTGAGACCGGGAGCAGGCGGAGCGTGCGCGGGGCAGCTGGCAGCTGGCGGCATTAGAAACACAAAGGACAGAGACGCGCCGGCCCTGGAAGTGAGGGCTGGGACGCCGGGTGTGGGACGCACATCCCAGGACACTGCAGGGTTGAGCAGCACAAACAGTAACGGAGTTAAAGTGGCCAGAACATCAGTGGAGAACGGGCCGCAATCCCTCTGTTCTGTGACAGAGGCTGAAATTCGGCCGCTGCTGCTCTCTCAGAAGAGGCACAGCAAACCGCCAGGGAAAGCCACCAGAGAACAAAAGCCTGGAAATACTGGCTCAGAGAGTGCCCATCCCCATCCCCCCTTGCAGGGGACGCGGAGACTCTACCCAAACAGGGTTGCCTGAGTATCGGCGCGGCAGGCCCCTCCCCCAGAACACAGAAGGCAGGCTGAAAAATCAAGAAGCCCACAACCCGAGGCGCCAGGGTGGCGCAGTCATTGAGCGCCTGTCTCCGCTTAGGGCGTGATCCCGGCGTTCCGGAAAGGAGTCCCTCATCGGGCTCCTCCGCTGGGAGCCTGCTTCTTCCTCTCCCACTCCCCTGCTTCTGTTCCCATTCTTGCTGACTGTCTGTCTCTCTCTCTCAGATAAATAAATAAATAAATAAATAAATAAAATCTTTAAAGAAGAAGCCCACATCCCTAAGATCCATCTAAAACAAGGGGCACGGCCTGGGACCCAGTCAATAATTTGGGCTCTGGACAACCCCGCAACCTCTCCTCATCAGAATGACAAGAAGGAGAAGTCCCCCGCCCCCCAGCAAAGAAAAGACAGTGAGTCTGTGGCCTCTGCCACAGAAATAATGGATATGGATGTAACCAAAGTATCAGAAATGGAATTCAGAGTAACGATGGTCAAAATGATGAGTAGAACTGAAAAAAGTATTAATGAAAAGGTTACTGAGAATATAGAATTCCTAAGGACAGAAATGAGAGCGAATCTGACAGAAATTAAAAATTCTATGAGCCAAATGCAGGCAAAACTAGAGGCTCTGACGGAAAGGATCACCGAAGCAGAAGAACGTGTTAGTGAATTGGAGGATGGGTTAATAGAGGAAAAAATGAAGATAGAAGCTGGTCTTAACAAAATCCACGTTCACGAATGTAGGTTATGGGAGATTACTGACTCAATGAAACGATCCAATGTCAGAATCATCGGCATCCCCGAGGGGGTGGAGAAAAACAGAGGTCTAGATGAGATATTTGAACAAATTGTAGCTGAAAACTTCCCTAATCTAGCGAGGGAAACAAACATTCGTGTCCAAGAGGCAGAGAGGACCCCTCCCAAGCTCAACCACGACAAACCTATGCCATGTCACGTCATAGTGCATTTCGCAAATATTAGATCCAAGGATACAGTATTGAAAGCGGCCAGGGCAAAGAAATTTCTCACGTACCAAGGCAAAGGCATCAGAATTACGTCAGACCTGTCTACACAGACCTGGAATGAGAGAAAGGGTTGGGGGGGCATTTTTAAAGCTCTTCCAGAGAAAAACATGCAGCCAAGGATCCTTTATACAGCAAGGCTGTCATTCAGAATTGATGGAGAAATAAAGACATTTCAGAATCGCCAGTCATTAACCAATTTTGTAACCACGAAACCAGCCCTACAGGAAATATTAAGGGGCGTTCTATAAAGGTAAAAAGGCCCCGAGAGTGATACATAACAGAAAGTCACAACCAATACAAACGAACACTTTACTGGCAACATGGCATCATTAAAATCATATCTCTCAATATTCAGTCTCAATGTGAATGGCTTAAATGCTCCCATAAACGCCTCAGGGTTGCAGATTGGATAAAAAGAAATGACCCATCCATTTGCTGTCTACAAGAGACTCATTTCGAACCCAAAGATGCATTCAGACTGAGAGTAAGGGGATGGAGTACCATCTTTCATGCAAATGGACCTCAAAAGAAAGCTGAGGTAGCAATTCTCATAGCAGATAGATTGGATTTTAAACTAGAGACTATAGTTAGAGACGCAGAAGGGCACTATACTATTCTTAAAGGAAGTATTCAACAAGTGGATATGATAATTATAAATATATATGCCCCCAACAGAGGAGCAGCAAGATACACAAGCTAACTCTTAACCAGAATAAAGAGACATATAGATAAAAATACATTAATAGTAGGGGACCTCAACACTCCACTATCAGAAATAGACAGAACACCCTGGCAAAAACTAAGCAAAGAATCAAAGGCTTTGAATGCCATACTCGACGAGTTGGACCTCATAGATATATATAGAACACTACACCCCAGAACCAAAGAATACTCATTCTATTCTAATGCCCATGGAACATTCTCAAGAATAGACCATGTTCTAGGACACAAAACAGGTCTCAACCGATACCAAAAGACTGAAATTATCCCCTGCATATTCTTAGACCACAACGCTCTGAAATTGGAACTCAACCACAAGGAAAAATTTGGAAGAAACTCAAACACTTGGAGACTAGGAACCATCCTGCTCAGGAATGACTCGATAAACCAGGAAATCAAAAATCAAATTAAACAATTTATGGAGACTAATGAGAATGAAAATACAACAGTCCAAAACCTATGGGTTACTGCAAAGGCAGTCCTAAGGGGAAATACATAGCCATCCAAGCCTCACTCAAAAGAATAGAAAAATCTAAAATGCAGTCCACCTCAAGAAGCTGGAACAGCAACAGAGGGACAGGCCTAATCCACTCACGAGGAAGCAGCTGACCAAAATTAGAGCAGAAATCAATCAATCAGAAACCAGAAGTACAGTAGAGCAGATCAACAGGACTAGAAGCTGGTTCTTTGAGAGAATCAATAAAATTGACAGACCACTGGCAAGACTTATCCAAAAGAAAAGAGAAAGGACCCAAATTATTAAAATTATGAATGAAACAGGAGAGGTCACAACCAACACCATTGAAATTGGAAGGACTATTAGAAATTTTTATCAACAGCTATATGCCAATAAACTAAGCAATCTGGAAGAGATGGAATCCTTCCTGAAAACCTATAAACTACCAAGATTGAAACAGGAAGAAATTGATTTCTTAAACAGGCCAATTAATTATGAAGAAATTGAGACAGTGATAAACAATCTTCCAAATAACAAAACTCCAGGCCCGGACGGTTTTCCTGGGGAATTCTACCAAACATTCAAAGAAGAAATAATACCTATTCTCCTAAAGCTATTTCAAAAAAATAGAAACAGAAGGAAAGCTACCAAACTCATTCTATGAGGCCAATATTACCTTGATCCCCAAACCAGGCAAAGACCCCCTCAAAAAGGAGAATTACAGACCGATTTCCCTAATGAATATGGACGCCAAAATCCTCAACACGATACTTGCTAATAGAATCCAACAGTACATTAAAAGGATTATCCATCATGATCAAGTGGGATTCATACCTGAGATGCAAGCGTGGTTCAATATTCGCAAATCAATCAGCGTGATACATCAGATCAACAAGAAAAGACTCAGGAACCATATGATCCTCTCAATTGATGCCAAAAAAGCATTTGACAAAATACAGCATCCTTTCCTGATTAAAACCCTTCAGAATGTAGGAATAGAGGGTACATTTCTCAATCTCATAAAAGCCATCTATGAAAAGCCTACTGCAAATATTATTCTCAATGGGGAAAAGCTGGAAGCCTTTCCCTTAAGATCACGAACACGACAAGGATGCCCACTCTCGCCACTATTATTCAATATAGTACTAGAAGTCCTTGCAACAGCAATCAGATGACAAAAAGGGATCAAAGGTATTCAAATCGGCAAAGAAGAAGTCAAAATGTCTCTCTTCGCAGATGACATGATACTCTATATGGAAAACCCAAAAGAAGCCACTCCCAAACTATTAGAAGTTATAGAGCAATTCAGTAACGTGGCAGGATACAAAATCAATGCTCAGAAATCAGTTGCATTTCTATACACGAATAACGAGACCGAAGAAAGAGAAATTAGGGAATCCATCCCATTTACAATAGCACCAAAAACCATACGTTACCTTGGAATTAACTTAACCAGAGACGTAAAGGACCTATATTCTAGAAACTATAAATCACTCTTGAAAGACATTGAGGAAGACATAAAAAGATGGAAAGATATACCATGTTCATGGATCGGAAGAATTAACATAGTTAAAATGTCCATGCTACCCAGAGCAATCTACACTTTCAATGCTATCCCGATCAAAATACCTATGACATTTTTCAAAGAACTGGAACAAATAGTTCTTAAATTTGTATGGAAACAGAAAAGGCCCCGAATCCCCAAGGGACTGTTGAAAAGGAAAAGCAAAGCTGGGGGGCATCACAATGCTGGATTTCGAGCTGTACTACAAAGCTATGATCACAAAGACAGCATGGTACTGGCACAGAAACAGACACATAGACCAATGGAACAGAATAGAGAACCCAGAAATGGACCCTCGGCTCTTTGGGCAACTAATCTTTGATAAAGCAAGAAAAAACATCTGGTGGGAAAAAGACAGTCTCTTCAATAAATGGTGCTGGGAAAATTGGACAGCTACATGCAAAAGAATGAAACTTGACCACTATCTCACACCATACACAAAAATAAACTCCAAATGGATGAAAGACCTCAATGTTAGGCAGGAATCCATCAAAATTCTAGAGGAGTACATAGGCAGCAACCTCTACGACATCGGCCAAAGCAACCTTTTTCATGACACATCCCCAAAGGCAAGAGACACAAAAGATAAAATGAACTTATGGGACTTCATCAAGATTAAAAGCTTCTGCACAGCCAAGGAAACAGTCAGAAAAACTAAGAGGTAGCCCATGGAATGGGAGAATATATTTGCAAATGACACTACAGATAAAGGACTGGTATCCAAGATCTACAAAGAACTTCTCAAACTCAATACACGAGAAACAAACAAATCAAAAAATGGGCAGAAGATATGAACAGACACTTTTCCAATGAAGACATACAAATGGCTAACAGACACATGAAAAAATATTCAAAATCATTAGCCATCAGGGAAATTCAAATCAAAACCACACTGAGATACCACCTTACGCCAGTTAGAATGGCAAAAATAGACAAGGCAAGAAACAACAATTGTTGGAGAGGATGTGGAGAAAGGGGATCCCTCCTACATTGTTGGTGGGAATGCAAGTTGGTACAGCCACTCTGGAAAACAGTGTGGACGTCCCTTAAAAAGTTAAAAATTGAGCTACCCTATGATCCAGCCATTGCACTACCGGGTGTTTACCCCAAAGATACAGACGTAGTAAAGAGAAGGGCCATATGCACTCCAATGTTCATAGCAACAATGTCCACAATAGCTAAATCATGGAAGGAGCTGAGATGCCCTTCCACAGATGACTGGATTAAGAAGTTGTGGTCCATATATACAATGGAATATTACTCAGCTATCAGAAAGAACGAGTTCTCAGAATTTGCTGCAACATGGACCGCACTGGAGGAGATAATGCTAAGTGAAATAAGTCAAGCAGAGAAAGACAACTATCATATGATTTCTCTCATCTATGGAACATAAGATCTAGGAAGATCGGTAGGGGAAGAAAGGGATAAAGAAAGGGGGGGTAATCAGAAGGGGGAATGAAACATGAGAGACTATGGATTATGAGAAACAAACTGAGGGCCTCAGAGGGGACGGGGGTGGGGGAATGGGATAGACCGGTGATGGGTAGTAAGGAGGGCACGTATTGCATGGTGCACTGGGTGTTATACGCAACTAATGAATCATCAAGCCTTACATCAGAAACCGGGGAGGTACTGTATGGTGACTAACATAATAAAAAATCATTAAAAAAAAAAAACAACTAAGGATATACTGTATGGTGACTAACATAACATAATAAAAAATTATTTAAAAAAAGAATTCTTGAGAAGACTGGGTAGAACATTTACATATCAAAGGTACAGAAAAAGAATGCAAGCTTCTCTGAGAAATTTTGTTCCCTGAAGGCCAGAATTTTTAAAATACTTACAGGCCTTTTGAGATAAATAGGGGAGGTTTCGGGATTGGTAAAAATGATTGGTGGACTCTGAATTGTTTCTGGAGCCATAATGTTGGTCCTGTAAAGACCAGATTGCAAAACAAGAACAATTGTTTTTAATTCCTCAAAGACTTGGGCTGCCTAAGTGATATCAAGGACTGACACACCCACTCACCTATGTTGGCATATTTCTCTTTCCCTCACTGTACAGTTAGTTTAGGACTGAAGACCTAAAAATATTCCCATCAGGTTCTGAATACCAGCTTCAAATTTGGCCAAACTTCTAATCATAAAGTTATGAAATCCTTTCAAATATCTTGTCAGTTTTTGGCCAACCAGTAAATATTTCTGGCAATATTATTGCAAGATTTTTTTCTCCATCGGTGCACCACATTCTTGTTTATGCCACTTCAAAAAATGAAGAGGTAGACCAGATAGAGTGGTGGGCAGCAAAGCAAGGTTTATTGAGTGATAGCAATATGATAGTACCAAGCTCCCAGAGAGGGAGAGGATCCAAAGGGGCTGCCACTGGAGTTTCTGAGTCTAGGTGTTTTTATAGGCTTGTTGGCAGGCCTGTTTTAATCTTATTAACCCTCCCTGTGCCTATCATCCAATCAGGTTTTTGTCATATGGGAAAGGATGAAGAGCTCCTTCCAGGGGATGTAAATCCTTTTAAGGGTGTTTCCTCTTAGGGCAGGGGCCCCTTGTCCCTGCCAGCCTGCCCTCCATTTATCCTTCATCACTAAAACAACCTTATGGAAACAAGAGGCATCCTCAAAGAGGGTGCAAAAGATCCAGAGCCACTCCCAAAGATAGCCAAAGACAGAACCTACAACCTATATGCCCCAGGCAGGTAGAAAGCCAAGGCAAGTTCTTAGAACATAAAATCACACAAGCAATAAGGCAGTATCTATCCCTGGGACAGAAGGATCAATAACCAATTGGTCTGGATTTGGAAAGGAAAGGCCAGTGTGAAATTTTATTTTCTTCTCTTGATGGGGCTCAAGAGATAATCTATTTACAAAAATTTTTGAGGATTCTCCATGGGTGCGAAAAGGTTCTTTAACTAAAGCCCTTAGTTTGGTCTTTGACCAAGGAGTAGAAGATACCTGAAGAGGTGTGCCTGTAGCCTTGGGTGGTCTTATTTTAAAGGGTAACTTTTTAATAGTCTCTTCAGAGTGGAAAAGCAGCTTAGAGGAGTCCTAGAATGAGTACTCAAATAAAGGAAGGTAGACGTGAACAGTGGGGGTTACTTACAGTCTTTCATTTTCGGTACCTTTTATCTGTTTCATAAATCTTCTGCAATGAATCTTTCAATGAAACCATTTTGGAATCTTGAAACCTTTTAGAGGCTTCTGCATGACAATTAAAAAGAGATATCCCATTCTGTTTCATTTGGGAACGTTTACTTTCAAGTGTACTTTTTAAATGATCGTATCTAATTGGAACATTCCTCATAATGGCCACTGTAATTCTAGGTTGTGTTTAGTAAGACTTTGCCATTTTTGTACCTATAGCCTCCAGGGCCATAGTCTTTATACATAAAACAGACAGGTGTGCCAAAAGGTGGCACACTCAACTCTTTGGATACAAAGAAATCCTTTTTTTTTTTTTTTTTTTTTTTTTAAAAGCTAGGCTTTTGAGTTTCTCAGAGCCAAGCTAATACCTCAAAGGAATGTACTGCAGGGATTGGAATTGTGGGGTGTTTTACACTCATTGCTTGGAAATTTTCTTAGGATGGAAGGAAACCTAATCTGACCAGCTATGTGACCAACTTATCCTATCATGGGAGTGCTCCCGCGGTGGCAAGTGCTCTAAGAAACTTTAAATGCTTGACACGTCCCCATTGATTTTTGCAGCTTTCTGGCTTCTGAGATCTCTGTTAGCAATAGCGTTTACTGGACACAGTCCAGCTTGAGTCAAACCCAAACCAACCCCAGATCTAGTTTGGTTTTTAAATCAGACCCAGTCTGACTCCAGCCTATAACCACCACCACGTCCTGTAGAACTCTGGACTGGGGAAAAACGATTGAATCAGCAGATCTCAACAAATGGGATGTGAACGGATTCCAAACCAATATGAAATTGTAGCTGCCACTAGCAGTTCCAATATGGAATCTGGGGCTCTGGGGACAAAACCATGGGCTGGGATTTCCAATCAAATGGGACACTGACAGGAAAGCCAATTAGATCAGGAGCTTGATGCAAAGAGAGCAGAGCTCAGAACCAAGAGAACCTACCCATGACCCTCAGAATTAGTGAGAAAGACAGTGAATTCAAAAGGTTGACAGGGTGCCACACCTGTGTTTCTCATTATCTCCAAATGCCATCAGAAGTTTACTGGGATGCCACTGCTGCCACCGACCTGTTAAATAAAATTTCAACTGAGTAAATTTAAACATCTAATTGGCTTTATTCAACAATGCCTGAGGCAGGCGGCATCCCATTTAGCAAATAAAAGGCAGCTCTGATGAGCCGTATAAAATGGAAGGATTTTGTAAGCAGAAACTGGGCAGGGCAAGGAGATTATTAGCAAAAGAAAAGAAATTGTTTCAAGCAAGGTCATCTTTCTGTAGGGGAAAAGTGGGGAGTCTTATCATACTGATAACCTCACTAGTGCTGATGAGGAAGTTCCAGGCTGATTGGTTTAAAGTCCACTCCTGGGAGAGGCTGAAACTTCAATAGGTTAGACAGTAAGTCTTGGTGGGGCTGAGCACAAGAGACACCATTGGGGCCTATTCTTTCTTTTTGATACTGCAAATAGTTATTATTTACTGTGTGCTAGTTATCGTCTACTAAATGGAGATACACACAGTTGTTCACTGGGATACAATAGCAGACCAGACAGAGAGTTTCCTGCTCTTGGAGGACTGCAGTTTGTGGGGGAGATGGTCAATAACCAAGGAAACAAATAAATTAAACTGAAATCAAGGTACCCAACACATCGACATAAAAACAGGGCACAGTCTAGGTAGAGTCAACAATTACAAAGCCCTGAGATAGAATGGGGCATGGGGCTCCTAAGGATGGGGACAAGGGAGAAAAAAAAAAAGTAAAAGGCAGCCAAATATACAGTTAATTTTCTATTACAGCCACAAAGTTACATTCCCAATCATGTTGAACAACTAACGTGAATACATGAGGCTCAAAAATGCTTTTATTTTAATGTTTTCTTTTTAGAATTTTTCACCTTGTGAAGGATTACAGTACATAGACGTTATAATTTAAGTCCTCCTTGAAGTCAAGGATTAGAATTAAAATGGCCTCTCGTGCTGTGCCATATGGTTGAAGGTCTAAAGTATTTAGTTGAATCTGGACCAGTTACAAAACATATTCAAAGCTTGCATTCCTTTTATTCTGAAGTAAAGTTGATGATATTACATTCGTTTGAGATAGACAACACAGTGATTCCACAAGTCTATATGTTATGCTCACCACACGTGTAGCTGTCATCTGTCCCCATACACTATTACAAGACCATTGACTATATTCCCTATTCTGTACCTTTTATCCCCATGACTTATTCCTTCCATAACTGGAAGCCTGTATTTCCCTCTCCCCTTCATAAATTCTGCCCGTCTCCCTACCCCCACCCTTCTGGTAACCACCAGTTTGTTCTTTGTATTTATGAGTCCGTTTCTGCTTTTTGTTTTGTTTTTCAGATTCCACATATAAGTGAAATCATATGGTATTTGTCTTTCTCTGTCTGACTTATTTCACTTAGCATTATACCCTCTAGGTCCATACATGTCGTTGCAAATGGCAAGATCTCATTCTTTTTGATGGTTGAGTAATATCCCATTGTAGATGTATACCACATCCTTATCCATTCATAATGGATATGGGTTGCTCCATATCTTGGCAACTGCAAATAACACTGTAATAAACGTATGGGTGCACTACCTTTTGAATTAGTGTTTTTTGTTTTCTTTGAGTAAATACCCAGTAGTGCAATTACTGGATCATATGGTATTTCTATTAAGTTTTTGAAAAACCGCCATACTGTTTTCCACAGTGGCTGTACCAATGTAGATTCCTACCACCATGCACAATGGATCCCTTTTCTCCACATCCTCACCAACACTAGTCATTTCTTGTTTTTTGTTTGTTTTGTTTTTGACTCTAGCCATTCTGACAGTTGTACAGTGATATCTCATGATTCTGACTTGTATTTCCCTGATGATTAGTGATGTTGAACATCTTTTCATGTCTGTTGGTCATCTATAGGTCTTCTTTGGGAAAATGTCTATTCAGGTCCTCTGCTCATTTTTAACTAGAATCTTTTTTTTTTTTTTTTTTTTGGTGTTGAGTTGTATAAGTTCTTTATATATTTTAGGTATTAACCCATTATCAGATATATCATTTGTGATTATTTTCTCCCGTTCAGTCTGTTATCTTTTCATTTTGTTGATGATTTCCTTTGCTGTGCAAAAGCTTTTTAGTGTAGTCCCAATAGTTTATTTTTTGCTTTTGTTTTCCTTATCTGAGGAGACATATGGAGAAAAATGCTGCCAAGCCTCATGTCCAAGAGATTACTGCCTAGTATTCTTTAAGGAGTTTTATTGTTTTAGGTCTCACATTTAGGTCTTTAATCCATTTTGAGTTTACGTTTGTGTACAGTGTGAGAAAGTAGTCTAGTTTCATTCTTTTGCATGTAGCTGTCCAGTTTTCCCAGGACCACTTATTGAAGAGACTGTCTTTCCCCACTGTATATTCTTGCCTCTTGTAGATTGACATGTAAGTGCAGGCTTATTTCTCAGCTCTCTATTCTGTTCCGTTGATCTGTTTCTATTTTTGTTTCAGGATCATATTGTTTTGATTACTATAGTTTTATAGCATATCTTGAAATCTGGGATTGTGATACCTCCAGCTTTGTTCTTCTTTCTCTGGCTATTCAGGGTCTTTTGTGGTTCCATCAAATTTTGAGTATTATTTGTCCTAGTTCTGTGAGAAATGCTGTTGGCATTTTGATAGGGCAAGCATTGAATCTATAAATTGCTTTAGGTAGTATGGAATTTTAACAATATTAATTCTTCCAATCCATAAGCATGGAATATCTTTCCATTTATTTGTGACATCTTCAATTTCTTTCACCAATGTTTATAGCTTTTAGATTACAGGTCTTTCACCACCTTGGTTAAGTTCATATCTATTCCTAGATATTTTATTATTTTTGTTACGATTGTAAATGGAATTGTTTTCTTAATTTCTCTTTCTTCTACTTCATTATTAGTGTGTAGAAACACAACCAATTGCTGTGTATTAAATTTTGTGTCCTGCAACTTTACTGAATTCATTCATTATAAAGCTTGTATTCTTAAATATTTTTGGATCAGTGGCTTGATTGCCAAAAAATACATATCTTTTCAAGAGTAGAAAATGGGTTCAAAACTTCTTAGAGGGGTTCCTGAGTGGCTCAGTTGGTTAAGCATCTGCCTTCGGCTCAGGTCATAATCCCAGGGTCCTGGAATCGAGCCCCACATCGGGCTCCCTGCTCAGTGGGCAGCCTGCTTCTCCTTTCCTCTCTGACCCTACCCCCCACTCATGCTCGCATTCTTTCTCAAATAAATAAAATGTTTAGAAAACAAAACAAAATAAAACCTCTTGGAAACTGCAAGATAACTAATTGGCTTAAATACTGAAGAAGGCTTCTAAATGGTCTCATTCTAAATAAATAATCTTTGCTGTTTTTATCAGTGGCCGTTTACTTTTTTAGGCATTATTTGCCATTTAAAAACACTTTAAGCATCAAGAACCACTTCCATTACCTATTCACAGCCTTACTTCAGGTACTAGAGCACACCTCCTCCCTTTTCTAAAGGAGACAGATATTTATTGAATACACCACAAGGGGGCAGAGGGCAGGACCGCAAGGGAGGGACTGTCTGCCCTACAGCCCCTTTTTAACTTGACAGGGTAACAGCACCACTGTGCAGTCTGGAGGAAGGGGCTTGCTAAAAGAGAAAGAACATTGCATTTGAAGACAGACATTCGCTCACATATTTATTTATTCCTTTGATTTATAAATATCATTTATATTTTACATTAAGATTTAGAAATATTAATATATTTATAATATTTATAAATATTAATACATTATAAATCTTACTATGTGCCAGGCTCTGAGGTAAACAGAATAGTGATGAAAATAAACACGCTCTGCCTTCATGGAGCTTTCGGTCCCATCCCAGCACCCCCCCCCCATTCTTCTGCTTGGGTAACTTTAAACAAGTCACATCATCTCTCAAAGCCTGGATTTCCTCATTTGTACGATGGGCAATATGTACAAAGGTTGAAGAACTACAGAGAGTGTAGGCTTAGCCCCAAGCCTGGCATACGGTGTTACTGGTTACTCAATAGATTTCAGTGAGGACATCCTAGCCCAAAGCCTCATGTATTCAGATATGTGTTCATTCATGAGTTCAAGTAGTGACAAATACCAAGGTTCCAAGAAGTCTGGGTACTAGGTTCATAGAGAAAATACTTCGGTTCTAATGAACAAATGAGGTCATTTCGATTCATTGATTAATTCATCTTTTCATTTGTTATACGTATCGGACAACTGTATTAATTCGTCAGTTGGAGCAAATAATCTCTTCAGCTTGTAATGCCTGTCAGTAGATGAGAATTTTAATTCAATAAGGTTGCCAATTACAAACTTACATTTCCTAGAATAGGGCTAACCTCAGTTACAATTTTTAATAAATGACAAGTATCCGGGAGGACGCAAGTTCTTCAGAATCCTAGTTATTGGCTTTGACAATAAATGTTTGCTATCATAGATATTTGTTTCAGTTCCCTACCAAACCCACACAATAAGGAAATGCCCGGCAATTTTCTTCCAGAGGACAGAAAAAATTGAATACTTCTTTCAAAATATTGTTTTACTCCATTTCCCCAAAGCGTAACATAATTATGCATTTCTAATCACTATATTAAAGCTCTTTATACAGGTAATATAAATACAAATAGCCATTATTAAAATAGAAGCTTAACACAAAGCAAAGGAAAAAAGATTTCCTCCAAGGTGAAGGTAACCTGGTTTCGCATAACTTGCAAAATAAACAGCAATTCCCCACCAGAGGCATTTGGGAAATGCCCATGAGCACCAGTATCTGGGGAGGTGGTGGCTTTGCCCACAGAGGAACTCCAGTTTACACAGAGGACGGTTGAGATGGGGGCAAAATTCAAGGGGTCTCCCAGGTTCACGTGGAAAGACAGCCCCAATTTAGTTTCTGTCAAGGGAGGTAGCTTTCTGGATAAAAGCAGGATTCCAGATGTGCAGCCCAATTCTCTGAATCCAGGGGAGGCGGACATGCCTTGGTCTCTGTGGCCTGGCTCCCCAAAGTAGGAGGGGACCCCTCTGAGGCACAGGTAAAGCTCATCTATTCTGCTCGCCTGTGTTGCAGTGTTTCCTGTTTTCAGTCTGTTCTTTGCTATACGAGGCCAGAGGTACAATTCCCTAGCACACCAAATCAATGATCGGTTTAGTAACAAAATCAAACTATCTGGTTAACCAACTGTTCACCTGAATTCACCAGCTGCTGGCAAGAGTCAACAGCCCTTATCAATAAGCCACTAAGTGTTGGCTGAATTGATTGGTTAGTTGACTGATACTTAGTTCAGCCAAGAGAAAGGATCCCATTGAGATAGCACCCAAGTCACTTCCTGTTCCCCCTTGCTTTTTGGTTAGTGGAAGCAGCAAAATCTATGATACCTTACTATTTGTTTTCACTTTGTTTTGTGAGAACCCTCTCCTCTTTCCAACAAATTTGCTTTGTGTGTGTCTTGGGGCTTTGGAATGTTTCCCAATTGGGTAAAAACCTCCAGTTTGGAAGGGACGTGAAAAATCATCAAATGCAAATAATTCTCCAGTGCTTAAGAGTTCTTTAATTGTCTTCATATTTATTCTTGTTAAACATCTCCAGTGAAGGGAAGCAGGTATCTTCCTAAAAGAGCTCACCTATGTTTAGATAGCACAAACCATGCTGATATAACTGGGGAGAAAAGAGGGAGGAGCAGAGAAAGAGGTGAAGAGGGAGGAGGGGGGAGGGAGAAAGCTCAACCACTGACTGAGCACTTACTCTGACCCCAGCCCTCTGCCCACGGAAATTACAGACATATTACGTTGTTTGGGCTTGTGCGTCTAGATCAAGCAGCATCCAGGAGCAGAGTTAACACAGGGGCATGATTCCCCCACTTCTGCTAAGGAGACAAGACCAAGAGACAGTGGCTGCACGCTAGGGTAGGTTGGCTAGGATCACCGACCTCTCTGCTGGCCTTCGAATCCTCATTTGCACCCCCTGGAGACAGCACAGTTCTTCTTCCCTTAAAGGCTATAAAATGCCTTTGCTTACATTTCTTCATGGTCGAGCAGGGATTGGAATCCAGGCCTGTTTAGTGTTAGAGCCTGTGCTCGCAACAAGGCATCGCTAGTTAGCTCTGCCCTACCTTTCACTGGCTTCGGTTCTTCGTCCTGTCTCTGCACTGCACGCAGCTGGTGCCACAGCCCCTCAGCAGAACTGGAATTAACTGCCTGGTGGAAGGGAAGTGGTAATTCCCCGTGCACATTCTCAAGTGCTCTTGGATTTTTTTTTTAAGGTAAGAAGCTGATCTGATTTTTTTTTAAGATTATAAAGAAAGAACATAAAAGTAGCAGTGTGAAAGCAAGTCCAGGTGACAGGTAGAGAAGGTTAGTAGAGTTTGCGACCCTTGATGGGATGGCTCCTTCATCAGCCAGCATGCAGACCTCACTTTCCCTGAAGGTAAAACCATGCTTCGTGGAACCTTTCCCCTTCCCGCCTCTGTAAGACAAGGCAAATGAGGCCCCAGGAGAAACAGTGTCCTCGGGTAAGAGGGAGGGCCTGAGGGCAAGTCTGAATCTCATCTCTGCCACTTCCTAGCTGATGACCATGGATAAGTGATTTAACTCCTCTGTGACCCCATCTGGAAAGGAAGATAATAAGTAAGGGTACTAACCCACCAGAGGGTTGTTGTGACGAAGGAGTCATATTTTTTCAGCACTTTAGGACATGCCTGGGATCCAATGATATCCTTTTCATCGAACAGCAGCAGCGACCAGGAGTCCAGCTGTGCTCGGTCAGAACCAAAGCCTTCCCTCCGAGCTCTCAGATCCTTATTTGTGCTTTTCGGGGATGGAGAGAAGGTGTCTCTTTGGGCCTTCCCTGCGCTCCACTCAGTGGGCTCAGAATCGGATTCACCAGTTGCCAAGCGTCCCCTGGGCACCAGGACTCTCGGCACACATTCCAGGTTAGTTCTGCGAGCCACCTGCAAAGCTAGGACTGGGACCCCACCGAATGATAGCTAGGACACTGGGTCAGTTTTCAAATGCCATTCATGTCCTGCCAGAAGCTCTTAGCATGATAAGAGATCGCTGCAAGAGCTTCATGACTCACCGAATTACATACACAAACACGGCAGGATGTGGCAAGACAAACGGGGACCCGCTGCCAAGGCCCCCTTCAAAGTAAAGGCAACGTCTTGGTGAACTTACGTAACATCGGCGGAACAGCCAGCGATCTTGCAATCTTTGTCTTTACGTTTTTGCACATTCTAGACACATGTCAGGTTCTTCTCCCTCCTGGTATCCCATTTTGCGGATGAGAGACTGTGTCTCAGAGAAGTTAAATAACTTGTTCCAAAGTCTGACCCTTAAAAAGCCACACCCTTGGCTTTGTATAGGGCTCTCTGGCTACTCCCTGATAACTACCCCATTATTACCCTGGTGCTTTCTGTACCTGCACATGGGGCTTCCCATCTCCACCTGCAGCAAGATGCTCCCTCCATAACTATCTTTTTTTTTTTAAGATTTTACTTATTTATTTGAGAGAGAGAGAGAGAGAATGAGCCGGGAGGAGGGGCAGAGAGAGAGGGAGAAGCAGGTTCCCTGCTGAGCAGGGAGTCTGACGTGGGGCTCGATCCCAGGACCCTGGGATCATGACCTGAGCAGAGGGCAGACGCTTAACTGACTGAGCCACCCAGGTGCCCCCTGGATTGGTTACCTCTTAAAATAGTTGTGGGGGCGCCTGGGTGGCTCAGTCGATTAAGCGTCTGCCCTTGGCTCAGGTCGTGATCCCAGGGTCCTGGGATCGAGCCCCGAGTTGGGATCCCTGCTCGGCGGAGAGTCTGCTTCTCCCTCCCCAGCTCTTGCACTCTTACTCATTCTCTCCCAGTCAAATAAATAAATAAAATCTTAAAAAAAAAAAAAGAAGGTAACGGATCTAGTACAAGGTGGTCGAGAAGAGTCAAATGGTTTCAGCCTCTGGCCCTGTCTGAGGATAGCAGTATTTCTTGTGCGGGTCCTCGCTCTCTGTCCTGAACTTTGGGGTAGGGCCTACGGCTTGGACCTAGATGGAAGTGAGGAGGAGACCTGAGCCTTCTTATCTCATTCAAAAGAACCTGCAGCTACCTTATACTCAACTGGCTGGTAGCACACGGTGCCTTAGGCCACCTGGTTCTCAATCTTCTCCCATGTACTGCTGCCCAACATAAAATATATTTTTGTAAGATTTTATTATTTATTTGAGAAAGGCAGGGAGAGCCCATGTGCATGAGAGAGAGAGAGAGAGAGAGAGCATAAGCACGAGCACAGGCAGGGGAAGCAGGAAGAGGGAGAGGGAGAAGCAGACTCCCTGCTTCCAGGACCCTGGCATCGTGACCTGAGCAGAAGGAAGACGCTTCACCGACTGAGCCCCCCAGGCGCCCCTCATAAAATCTTTTTAACGACCTGATTTTTAAAACTGGGAGAGAAAGCATTCCTGCCTCTGCATTATACCAGCATGAGCACTCACGTGATTTTCTCTTGGTAATGTTCTGGAAACTGTAACAGAAATAAGAAACACACCTCTCAACTCACTGAGAAGCTGAAAGGAGAAAAATTCACAGTAGATATGATAGGGACCATAGATAGGGTAGGACCACTGCATAACCAGTGCTTGAGGAGGGAGAGGACGGTTCCTTGTCCTGGGCCCTCGATTCTCTAGGTCCTACCTGAGAGTTCACAAACTCTTTGGAATATGTCTACCTTCCTTTTAGACCTTCTTTTCTTTCCATGGTCCCCCAAGCTACCGTAGTGCATTCACAATGAGCACACAGCAGATGATTCTCCTTCCCTGTTCTTCCTCTGTCCTTCCTCCCCTTTGTACTCTTCTTCCCCTTCCTTCAATTTCCTGCTTTCCCCAAAGCCTGACATCACTCCCGATAAAATGAAGACACAGGTAAGAGAAGAAGGGGGATTGGAGCAGTCACGAGTTCTCACTGCAAGTTCTTTTCTTTCCCATTTCAGGCTTTGGAAACAAAAGATGATACTCCCCCACCCAAATAAAAAAACCTTCCAAAAACCTGAGCAGGGAATGAAAGTCACCCAGTGTCAGCCCATGGTCTACACGTAAGCTAGAACTTTCTGCACTTTGCATGTCTTATCATTGGGTGTCCTAGGGAAGCCAAGGCATGGTGATGCTGCCCTGGGAAAACCAAACGACCATAGTGGAATTTGTGCTTCGAGGATTCTCCTCCAACCGACAGCTAAATATTTTCCTCTTTATAACGTTTTTCGCTTTCTACGTCATAATCATTTCTGGAAACATCCTCGTTGTTCTGCTAGTCTTGTTCAGCCAGCACCTCCACACCCCCATGTACTTCTTCCTGGTGAACTTGTCCTTTCTAGAGATCTGCTATACCTCCAATATTGTCCCCAAGATGTTGCTGATTATCATAGCTGAACAGAAGACTATCTCTGTGGCTGGGTGCCTGGCCCAGTTCTACTTCTTTGGATCCCTGGCTGCAACAGAGTGTCTCCTGCTCGCTGTGATGTCCTATGACCGGTACCTGGCCATCTGCCAACCTCTCCGCTATCCCATCCTCATGACTGGCCCCCTTTGCATTAGGCTGGCTGCCAGCTCTTGGCTCTGCTGCTTCCTCCTTACAGCAATCACCATGGTCCTACTGTCTACACTACCCTTCTGTGGACCCAATGAAATTGATCACTTCTTCTGCGACTTCACCCCTCTGGTCCATCTCTCCTGCGTGGACACCTCACTGACTGAGACCATTGCCTTCGCCACCTCTTCTGCAGTGACTCTGGTTCCCTTTCTCCTCATCGCTGCCTCCTATTCCTGCATTCTTGTGGCTATCCTGAGAATTCCATCTGGCACAGGCCGGAGAAAGGCCTTCTCCACCTGCTCCTCCCACCTCACTGTGGTCACAGTGTTTTATGGGACACTCATCGCCACGTACCTTGTGCCTTCGGCCAACTCTTCACGACTCTTGCGCAAAGGATTCTCTCTGCTCTACACCATCCTGACACCCATGTTCAACCCCATCATCTACAGCCTGAGAAACAGAGACATCCATGAAGCCCTGAAGATGTGCTTGAGTAAGAAGCCAGCTTTCCTCCTTAGCTGATGCAAAAAGGAAAAGTTGGGTATTTGTCCAAGGGATGATGAATTGGATTGAGTAATTTAAATTCTATGTAAAAGGCACCACCTGCACCAGATGACCAGAAGCTTCTGAACATGGCTGTGGATGCTGCATAGTTCTGACAGCGTCAGGTGAACTAGGGTCCCAGGAATGGTCTCAGCAGGCCAAGTTCTGCTCCATTATCGTCAGTAGAACTGGATCCTTTTGTAAAAGCTCACCTTCCAGGGGCGCCTGGGTGGCACAGTCATTAAGCGTGTGCCTTTGGCTCAGGGCGTGATCCCGGCGTTCTGGGATCGAGCCCCACATCAGGCTCCTCCGCTAGGAGGCTGCTTCTCCCTCTCCCACTCCCCCTGCTTGTGTTCCCTCTCTCGCTGGCTGTCTCGGTCAAATAAATAAATAAAATCTTTAAAAAAAAATAGCTCACCTTCCAAATCAGCTGCTAAGACTGGTTGCTCATTTGTTCAAATATTTATTGAGGTCTACTATGCCTGAGGCACTGTACTACATAGAGGTGATAAAATGAACAAAAATAGAGATAGTCCCTGCCTTCACGGAACCCACAGTCTACAGGGGGATGACAAATATCAATCAGATAACTGACATAAAACTGCATATATAAATATAGAACACACTTGCGATTCAAAATTTAAAAAAATAAGATGACTAGTATTTACCTATGAGAATGGCCAAAATCTGGAACACTGACAACACCAAATGCTGGTGAAGATTCAGAGCCACAGGAACTCTCATTCATTGCTGGTGGGAATGCAAAATGGTACAGCCACTTTAAAAGACAGTTTGGAAGTTTCTTACCAAACTTCATATACTTTTGCCATACAATCCAGTTATCACACTTTCTGTATTTACCCAAATGAGTTTAAAACTTATGTCTCCACAAAAAAACTTCACATGGATGTTTACAGCAGCTTTATTCATAATTGCCCAAACTTGGATGCAACCAAGATGTCCTTCAACGGATGAATGGAAAAATAAACTGTTACATTCAGGCAGTGGAAAATATTATTCAATGCTGAAATAGTAATGAGCTATCAAGATCTGAAAGATGTGGAGGAAACCTGAAATAGATGTAATTAAGTGAAAGAAATCAATCGTAACATCATATGATCCCAACTATATGACATTCCACAAAACGGCAAAACTATGGAGATGGTAAAAAGATCAGGAGTTGCCAGAGGTTAGAGTCAGGGGAGGGATGAATAGAGACCACAGGATCTTAGGGCAGTGACACTATTCTGTATGACACTACAAAGTGGATACATGTGATTATACATTTAGCAGAACCCACAGAATGTACAACACCAAGAGTACACTTGAATGTAAATTATGTAGGTTCACTGATTGTAACAATGTGCCACTCTGGTGGGAAATGTGCATAATGGGAGAGACTGCAAGGGGGGGGGTATTAACCGTAAAAATAAAGCTGCCAGTTATCTCACCAGCAAAAAATGGATTTATTTGGGAATAGCAGAGAATTGCAGTCCAGATCAAGCAAGCTTTGGCAGAGCCATAAGCGAGTCTGCAGGATAGGACATGAAAGCTCTTTTACAGAGGAAAGGGGAAGTTGGGAAGTCTGTTAGAAACAAAATGTCCATCACAGTGAACGGGGAGTTCAAAGTATAGCTGCTTCTCATTAGCTGGACTGCTGCCAGAGAGGAAGAGAGCCTTTCTTCCTCCTGCTGGGGTAGTAAAGTACTATCCATGTGCAAGATCATCTCTCCCTGTTGGGTCACCAACTGATGAGTGGTAGGGCATCAATGCTCCCTCTGCTGGTCTCCCAACGCCACTCTAAATGAGATTTCTTTTTATTAATTTTCACCTCCCCCCCCCTTTTTTTTTCATCCAAGGTACACATCCTTTATTTTTTTATAATAATTTTTTATTATATTATGTTAGTCACCATATAGCACATCCCTAGCTTTTTATGTAAAGTTCGATGATTCATTACTTGCGTATAACACCCAGTGCACCATGCAATACGTGCCCTCCTTAATACCCATCACCGGCCTATCCCATTCCCCCACCCCCTCCCCTCTGAAGCCCTCAGTTTGTTTCCCAGAGTCCACAGTTTCTCATGGTTCATTCCCTCTTCACCTTTCCCCCTTTTGATCAAGATCTCTCTTTGAAAGCATCACTGATCAAGAGTCAGGTTTTCCATACTTAGTGGTTTTGCCCCTTGGTTCCAGGAAGGACCCTTCCTGGCTGTCACATCCTACATTGGACGGAAAGTGCATAGCACTTGGAAACCACAGAAGGCCACATTTGAGTAAAAAAGACAGTTAAGAGGGAAAAACTCTCAGATACTTCCACTTAAAGCCCATATCTTGCCAAGGTCATTTTAGAGGTCATCTTAGAGCACCGAGGTAGTATCACCTTATTGGGTACATCATTTTTTTTTCAAGATTTTATTTATTTATTTGACAGAGAGAGAGACAGCCAGTGAGAGAGGGAACACAAGCAGGGGGAGTGGGAGAGGAAGGAGCAGACTCCCAGCGGAGGAGCCTGATGTGGGGCTCGATCCCAGGACTCCGGGATCACGCCCTGAACCGAAGGTAGACGCTCAATGACTGAGCCACCCAGGCACCCCATGGGTACATCATTTTTTAAAAAGTTTTGACAGGCAACAAAATATAAAATGTAAAATAATTATGAAAAAGAGGAGACATAACATAACAATTCCAAATTGTGTGATGGTTCTAAACCAGGACTCCGGGTCTGAAAAGTAGCCAACTGAAATATTCATTGGTACTGATTTCTGACTTATGGGAGAAAAGGTTCTTACGAAGGGAAACTCCCGTAGTATGCCTCCTGGGAGTCACAAGAGCAGAATAGTAAATATTGTGAGAGCACACTGAAAGAGTTAACCAAGGGCATTTGGGAAGATACAGTACAGGTGTAAACATAAAAAGCAGTAGCTGATGAACTTTTTGAAAACTTCAAAGACATTTTAAAAGAATGTTGTTATCTCTGCTTGATTTATTCCGCTTAGCATTATCTCCTCCAGTCCCGTCCATGTTGCAGCAAATGTTGAGAAATTGTTCTTTCTGATGGCTAAGATTCCATTGTATATATGGACCACATCTTCTTAATCCAGTCGTCTGTTGAAGGGCATCTCAGCTCCTTCCACGATTTAGCTATTGTGGACAATGTTGCTATGAACATTGGGGTGCATATGGCCCTTCTCTTCACTACATCTGTATCTTCAGGGTAAATACCCAGTAGTGCAATTGCTGGATCATAGGGTAGCTCAATTTTTAAATTTTAAGGGCTTCAGAGGGGAGGGGGTGGGGGAATGGGATAGGCTGGTGATGGGTAGTAAGGAGGGCACGTATTGCATGGTGCACTGGGTGTTATACGCAACTAATGAATCATCGAACTTTACATCAAAAACTAGGGGTGCACTGTATGGTGACTAACATAATATAATAAAAAAATATTATTATTTAAAATATAAATAAATAAATCTATTTTGTCTGGAAAAAAAAGAATGTTGCTATCTCAAAAGAACTGCTTAGGACAAAATGTATTATCAACAACACAGTCAGGTTGAAAATTCAGAGACCATGAATTTGGAAAAGAATCCTAAGTCAGTGTACAGCTCAGATGAAAGAGAACTTTTGTGAATTCTGAACTTTCTAACCCTTCAGAAAAAGCAAGTGACAAATTAATTTTCCCAGGATCCTGAGGCTATTTCCAAAAGGCCATAATCGAAAGAACAGGTTTCCCCCTTTTGCAAGGGCTTGCAAGGAAATGCAGAGAGGCCACTGTGCTCCCATACAGAAGAGGGAAGAAGCACAGTGAGAAAAAGGTATACAAGCCTGGTCTGGACACCTTGGAAAAGCTCTCATCAGAGGCCTGCTTCAATTCCTGGAAACCTTCACTTTCAGATCAGCTGACGGTAGGCACTTCCAGTCGGCCTTTGGTGCTTTCTGTAGCTGCATCACAGGATGCAAGAATCTATTCCCTGGAGTGTGGTGGCACAAGGGTTGGATAGCAGTCCCTGATAAGGACCTGTCCAGTGAGGTTAAAAAGGGCCTGTCCAGTGAGGTTGAAGAGTCTTTCTGGAGATGTCTTTTCTAACAGACAAAATCTCTAGGTTGCAAGGTGCTTAAGGTCACTCGCTTCTAGAAGTACACTATGAAAAGATTCGTCCACCAAGCTGGCTTTTTTTTTTTTTTAAGTAGGCTCCATACCCAGCATGGAGCCCAGTGCAGGTCTTGAACTCAGGACCCTGAGAGCAAGACCTGAGCTGAGCTCAAGAGTTGGATGCTCAACTGACTGAGCCACTCAGGCCCCCACCAAACATGGCCATTTTTTAAAAATATTTTTTTATTATATTATGTTAGTCACCATACAGTACATCCCTGGTTTTTGATGTAAAGTTCCATGATTCATTAGTTGCGTATAACACTCAGTGCACCATGCAATACGTGCCCTCCCCACCACCCATCACCAGCCTATCCCATTCCCCATCCCCCTCCCCTCTGAAGCCCTCAGTTTATTTCCCAGAGTCCATAGTCTCTCGTGCTTCATTCCCCCTTCTGATTACCCCCCTTTCTTTATCCCTTTCTTCTCCTACCAATCACCAAACATGGCCATTTTTAATACAAGCAATTAGAGCCTTCCACTGTTGAAATATACCTCTATCTCCTTGTATCAACTGTGGGTGGGTCAAAGGAGCCAGGGACCAAGTGCACTGGGCATTCTGTGACTATCCCAAGGGAGAAAAGTATGAGTTCCCAATGGGATGGATCTGAGATTTGAAAGGTCTAATGGCAATGCCTTCAGCCAAGGTATTTGGAGGGTCTCTACAAATTTTGCCCGTTGAGACCTAGTGCCTAACTTAGTGCATGTGTGACTAAGTCTGAGGATTGAGGATGATATGCACAAGGGAAATGATATGCAAAACCGGCCAAACACCACAGCACTGTCAAAGCACCTGACTATTCAAACGGGTTCGCTCATCACTATGAGGTTTGAGAGAGGTCCCTCAGGTGAGGATAATCTTTTCTAACAGAAGCAGCATTGGCATGTCTACAAGAGAAGGCCTTTTTTTTTTCTTATCAAGCCAACAATTACTAGGTTTCCAATTACGGTTTTTCCCTCTCTCGGGCCAGCCGTTGGGTATCTCTCGTCAAATTTTCCAAAATTTATCATTTGGAAGAATATCCTTCTGGGCCATAACAGAGATTTGGCTACTCATTTCCTTGAGAGTAGTAATTCTGGAGGAAACATCAGTGAGAGAGATTACTTTGGCCTCCAGGGAGCTGAGTCTGGCACGTCCAGGAACCTTAAGAGCCAAAGCAGCTGACAAAAGTATGCCATGTAATAAATTTTGAACACAGGAGCCATTTTAAATTGTATTCCCATTGAAGTTAAGGACACCTTGTTGTTTCCATAATATTCCAAAGTCATGAGCTACCCCACAGGCATACCGACTATTAACATACATGCAGTTTACCCTCGGCTAACATACAAAGTTGAGTAAGGGCATAGAACTCAGCGTGCCAGGCTGAAGGGAAGCAGCCAAATGTAAAGGTGCTGTTTCAACGACTTCAAAAGAAGCTAAAATAGCACACCCAGCCTCATGTTTACCATTTTTATCCTTAAATAAGAACTCTCCGTAAACCATGAAAAATCTGCATTGGTTAGAGGAGTTTCCTATAAATTATCACAGGGATTCAAAAGGTAATCTGCCAGCATTAAGCATCTACATCCAAATGTAGTCCTTATTCTGAGATCGGGTGCCTTAAATAGCAAACCTGAGGTTGAACAAACTGCAATTTTTCTTTGGAAACTTTATGTCTCTTTAAGGCCAAAAGTTTTAGCAGATGGAAGCTATCTTCCTGTGCAGAGTTTTGAGAAGGAGAGCAGAGAAGCAAATCACGATGTATTAAAACAAAGCAGAGCCTGCAGAAAACTTTCCGTCATCCAAGTCAGCTCCTAAGGTTTGTGAAAAGGAAGGAGGATTCTCAGTGAAACCCTGAGGCACTACTGCCCAGGTGTATTTCCATCCTTCCCAAGTGAAAGCAAAAAGCTATTGGCTATCCTTATCAACTGGAATACCAAAAATGCACTACACAGATCAATTCTAGTGAAAAATTTGCTTCTAGTGGGAGAGTATTAGTAGCAGAGTGGTTAGGAAAAACAGGGTGCCAAGGGATAACAACAGTATTTATTGCTTGGAGGTGCTGGAAAAACTTCCATCTTCGGCCACTGGGTTATTTCACCGGTAAAACAGGGATATTATGGGGACCAGTGCAGGGAGTCATGAGGGCCTGAGACTTGTAATCTTCTATTATGGGCTTGATGCCTTGAAGAGCATCTTTATTTATAGGGTATTGATTAATTATGGGAAGAGGTTCTGAGGGATCTATTTGAATCTTGATGGCAGGTACACTGTGCACATATCAGTTAAGGATTTTTGCCCATAAAGAAAATGGTATCTGATTCAACAGGAATAAATAATCAGTGTCCCTAGACTCAGCTATAGTGCCATCGGAGACAGAACAAATAAAAGATGTCACAGGATTATTGAATTCCCCTGGTTGGCTATTTTGATGACTACTGTCAAATTCTAGAATTATTTCCCCCTTCTGGGAGAAAGAAACTCTGGCATGATATGTTTCTAAGAAATCTCAGCCTAATACATGAAGGAGGTAGAGTGACTAAGGAGAAAAGGGGCTGTGTCTCTCAAAGAGCCTACACAAAAGGGAATAGGTTCGGAGACAGGAATTCGTTGAGGTGTATTAGGGACCCCCACAATTTGAACTGTTTTAATACTCCGAGGCAGGGGCTACTGTATAGCAGTGGGCTTAAACACTGAGAGTGTAGCTTCCATGTCAATACGGACAGAGACTAATTCCCAATCTGGAGAGTGATTTCTCCAAGCTGATTGAGAAGGAAGACTGGGAAGAGCCCTTGCAGACCCATCACTGAGAATTGTGAGGCCACTGGAAGGGTTAACTAGAAGGCAGAAAGTGCCTTGAGCACTTAAATTCATAACAATCTTTTTTCCAAAGCCCTGGCTCTTCGCAATCACAGCAGAAACTAGGGGTGAAGGCGGGTTGGCTTTGTCTAAGTTGAAAACTGAGAATTTTAGCAGTCTTTCTTTTCGGTGACTCATCAAGGATATGCAAGAACCGGTTTGCCAAATAAACCAAATCCGGAGAGGGTAGTTTCCCATTCTACCCTGGTCCTTCTAACTAAGAGAAGGATCCTGGTTCAGCCTGCTAATAGACAGAGTTAGATGTTACCTGCATGGATTCGACATCTAAAGAAGGCCAGAATCCTCTTAAAAGACAATGTGGAGTTGACTATAAGAGTCATGGACAGATTCATCAGGCTTTTGTGTGCAAACCTGAATTTTGTTTCAATCAGAGGGCTTAGGAAAAAATACTGCCATTGCTCAGTGACTTCCAGCGACTATTCTAACATCTTGCCAAAAGTTAGGGGTTTGTTTCCCTAAATCCCCTTTGGGCTGTTCCCTTCTGGCCAGTTTCATCCAATGTTTGGCCTGGTTCTCACCAACAAGCATGTGGCCTAATTGATATAAATCTGAGAAAGAAGGTTGGTAAGTTAAACTTATGGGGGTCCACAGTCACTTTATGAAACTCTAACTATGGCTCACAATTTGGTCTTATTCCAGGGAACAGAAGACTTAACTTTAAAGAAGAAGGTTTTAATGGGCTCAGAAGAGGAGGAAGCAGAGAAAGATTCGGCGGAAAACACAAGTTTGGCCGAGATGGTGCCGGGGGTGGGGCCTGAGCACAAGGTGGCTGCCACCTGCCCACAGACAAAGAGGATGGGGGGGGCGGGGATGTCATGGGGGGGTTGGGGGAGGTTGAGGGGGAGGCCTCAGAAGTCATTTTGATGTCTTTCAATTGTTTGCCTCAGTTAATTTAGAAATAGGTTTTCGCAAAGAAGCGAAGTTCAGACTTAGAATTCTGAGAGCATCTGGAAGCCTCAAGGTACCATTTAAAATAGGCATCCCACTCAGTTTTTTGTTTGCTTGCTTGTTTTGGAGTCACAGCTTTCTAATTTAATTTTGAGTAAAACAAGTTTGGGGAGATTGCAATTTTCCATAATGGCCACTGAAGTTCTAAATTATTTTGGTTAAGTCAGTCCACTTAGCAATTGCACTACGGGGTATTTACCCCAAAGATACAGATGTAGTAAAGAGAAGGGCCATATGCACCCCAGTGTTCATAGCAGCATTGTCCACAATAGCTAAACTGTGGAAGGAGCCGAGATGCCCTTCAACAGATGACTGGATTAAGAAGATGTGGTCCATATATACAATGGAATATTACTCAGCCATCAGAAAGAACGATTACCCAACATTTGCAGCAACATGGACGCGACTGGAGGAGATTATGCTAAGTGAAATAAGTCAAGCAGAGAAAGACAATTATCATATGGTTTCACTCATTTATGGAACATGAGAAATAGCAGGGAGATCGGTAGGAGAAGGAAGGAAAGAATGAAGGGGGGGTAAACCGAGGGGGAATGAACCACAAGAGACTATGGACTCTGGGAAACAAACTGAGGGCTTCAGAGGGGAGGGGGGTGGGGGACTGGGATAGGCCAATGATGGGTATTAAGGAGGGCACGTATTGCATGGTGCACTGGTGTTATATGCAAAATAATGAATCATGGAACACTACATCAAAAACTAAGGATATACTGTATGGTGACTAACATAACATAATAAAAAAATATTATAAAAAATAAGTCAGTCCACTTAGTTATAAATATGCAGGAGGAGGGACCATAGTTTTTAAACATAAAACAAGCCAGTGTCCCAAGGGGGTGAATGTCCTCAAGGCATACACTGGGATGCCATTGGTCAGAGGTTTTTCTCTAGAGTAAAGAGACAAATTCCTAAACAGCACAGTTTCAACAGGAACAGCCTGGTCCTACAAGGAATCAGACCATGTACCAGCACAGTTCCCTTAGGAACAGTCTGATTCCTAAAGGAAGTTGGCCCAAAGGCCAAATGAGTACTCTCAGAGAAAAAACAAAAAAACAAGAGCTTAAAACAGATCCCAAATAAGGTCTTATAGAGAGCAAGATGGAGTCACCCCTGTCAAAGTCTGCAAAGCCCCAAGACTGATTAAACCCCTTTAAAGGGGGAAGACTTTTGCAGCCAACTGTCAGACTCTCCAGATGCCGACTCTTCCACGTCTGACACTTTAAAAAGAAGGCGGAGAGGGCAAAGAGGCCAGACATCATTACTTTGAGAAGAAGACCCAGGGTACCCCATGGAGCTGGAAGTCAGAAAGCAACTCACAAACAGGACTCTAGGAGATGTAATCATAAATCCGAAGGATCCTAAAAACTTAAAACTCTACGTGTTCTGAGTGCCCACAGCAGAGGGTCCTGTCTCACTGATGAAAACCATCTTGCAGCAGGACCAGGACCAACAAAGGGGCAAAGAGCTAGCTAACAGAGTGATAAGGAAGGCCAAATCAATGAATAATTTCAGTTTAAAGGATGCACCAACCTTGGGACGACAGGACCCCCAACCTGAGGACCCAGGAGACTGATAATCCTGGGGAGGGGGTGGTGATTATAGCACTATCAGGGACAGAAATGCATCAGGTATCTTCTTTAGTGGAAAGCCCCTCATTAAACCATGCAATCATGGAAGTAACAGTGAAATACATCACGAAGATTCTATCCCATTGGGACTGGATTGCCTTAGTGTGGAAAGGAGTGAACTCCTCTATCTACATTCCATCAAATTTGGAGATAAATTGGACTGATCTAGAACAGGCTTGGTTACATTGCTGAAATTGGCTCTTCTGGCAATGATATAACATTCAGGGAAGGTTCACAACACCATCTGAGGTGCCTGTCACTGATGAGATCAAAAGAGCTCTGCCGTTGGGAGCCCCAGGAAATTAAAAAATTTCACTTATGAACGCATCAGCAGGATGCCACAACATGCAAGATGTAATAGATATATTTAGATTGTCGGTTGAGCTACCAGGAACACATAAGATAACATTTATGGCCCAGAAAGCCCCAAATCCACCGGATGAGGATTGTAAGAGATGTGAGAATATACACAAACCCTCAATGACACCTTCAGGCATTGCTCATACAAATGAACATACATGCAATCATCCCCTGAGAGAGACAGACCACACCAGAAGTTTACATTTAACACTAGTGCGCAGGTGTCTGGGAACAAACAGGCCATGTGATAGACATAGAACACAGAATTATCGAAATAATCAACGAAGAGGGAATAGAGAGTATAACCAAGGATATCCAGGAAGAAATCAAGGAAAATATCAACAAGGAAGCACAGGAAACAGAAATCAATATAGAAACAGGAAACAAAGAAATGAGAAAGTTAACAGAAATGCATATAGAAATCGGGACAGAAGAGGAGAGAAAAGAAACGTCTCATTTAAACCACCAAGAGAGGGCGCCTGGGTGGCTCAGTCGGTTAAGCATCTGCCTTTGGCTCAGGTCATGATGCCTGGGTCCTGGGATTGAGTCCTGCACTGGGGAGTCTGCTTCTCCCTCTACCTCTCCCTCCCTGCTCATGATCTCACTCTTTCTCTCAAATAAATAAATCTTAAAAAAAATAAATAAACCACCAAGAGAGAAGCAGAATTACTGACAAAAGGAAAAGGGGGACTTTACCAAAACTTTTTTTTTTTTTTTTTACAAAAAAACTAGAGAACTCTGAGATGGAACAGCAGGAACAGGCCATTCCTACAATGAGCATTAAGAATAGGGAAAGAAATAACAAATACATTTTTAGTAGATACAGGACCCCAAATATCATCATTAAAGAGAGAAAGACCCAATAAAAGAAAAACTATAAACACTGGAGGATTGGGAGGAAAAGTAAGGAATACCCATAGAAACAGAAGTGCTAATGTATGATGGAGAAGCCATAAAACACACCTTTGTGAATGCCCTGCCCCTGGAAAACATTATAGGAATGAATCTGATTCCCAAGTTATATGAAGAAGAGATGCCATTAAAAAGAAATGAAAAATAAGAAGGCACGCTTAGCACAAATGAAAATAGATCCATAGAACTTTCAAGACCCCAAGAGGGGATCATTTACTAAACAATACCCATTTAAAGGGAATATAAGGAAATCACAGAAAAGATAATGGAATTATTAAAACAGGGCATACTCATTCCAGGGATGTCATCTAGTTTTAATAGTCCCATAACACTAGTATTAAAACCTAATGGACGTAGGCTACTCAAAGCAATCTACACATTCAATGCTATCCCTATCTAAATACCACCAGCATTTTTCACAGAGCTGGAACAAACAATCCTAAAATCTGTATGGAACCAGAACAGACTCCGAATAGCCAAAGTAATGTTGAAAATGAAAACCAAAGCTGAAGGCATCACAATTCCAGACTTCAAGTTATATTACAAAGCTGTAATCAGGGGCGCCTGGGTGGCACAGCGGTTAAGCGTCTGCCTTCGGCTCAGGGCGTGATCCCGGCGTTCTGGGATCGAGCCCCACATCAGGCTCCTCCGCTATGAGCCTGCTTCTTCCTCTCCCACTCCCCCTGCTTGTGTTCCCTCTCTCGCTGGCTGTCTCTATCTCTGTCAAATAAATAAATAAAATCTTTAAAAAAAAAACAAAACAAAGCTGTAATCATCAAGACAGTACGGTACGGGCACAAACACAGATATATGGATCAATGGAACAGAATAGAGAGCCCAGAAATGGACCCTCAACTCTATGGTCAACTAACCTTCAACAAAGCAGGAAAGAATATTCAATGGGAAAAAGACAGTCTCTTCAACAAATGGTGTTGGGAAAACTGGACAGCCACATGCAGAAGACTGAAACTGGACCATTTCCTTACACCATACACACAAAAAATTCAAAATGGATAAAAGACCTAAATGTGAGACAAGAATCCATCAAAATCCTAGAGAAGAACACAGGCAGCAACCTCTTTGACCTTGGCCACAGCAACTCCTTGCTAGACACGTCCCCAGAGGCAAGGGAAACAAAAGCAAAAATGAACCACTGGGACTTCATCAGGGTAAGAAGCTTTTGCACAGCAAAGGAAACAATCGGCAGAACTAAAAGGCAACCAACTGAGTGGGAAAAGATATTCACAAAGGACATATCAGATAAAGGGCTAGTATCCAAAATCTGTAAAGAACTTATCAAACCCAACACCCAAAAAACAAGAAATCCAGTCAAGAAATGTGTAGAAGACATGAATGTGCAGAAGACATTTTTCCAAACAATGCATACAAATGGCCAACAGACACATGAAAAAATGCTCCACATCGTTCGGTATCAGGGAAATACAAACCAAAACCACAATGAAATACCACCTCACACCGGTTGGAATGGTTAAAGTGAACAACTCAGGAAACAGATGTTGGCGAGGATGCAGAGAAAGGGGAACCCTCTTAACTGTTGGTGGGAATGCGAGCTGGTATAGCCACTCTGGAAAACAGTATGGAGATTCCTCAAAAAGTTGAAAATAGAGCTACCCTATGACCCAGCAATTGTACCACTAGGTATTTATCCAAAGGATAAAAAAACAGTGATTCAAAGGGGCACATGCACCCCAATGTTAATAGCAGCAATGTCCACAACAGCCAAAATATGGAAAAAGCCCAGCGACAGATGAGTGGATAAAGAAGATGTGGTATATATCTAAAATGGAATATTACTCAGCCATCAAAAGAATGAAACCTTGCCATTTGCAAGGACATGGATGGAGCTAGAGAGTGTTATGCTAAGCAAAATAAGTCAGTCAGAGAAAGACAAATACCATATGATTTCACTCTATGTGGAATTTAAGAAACAAAACAAATAAGCAAAAGGGAAAAAAAGAGAGAGGCAAACAAAGAAATAGACTCTTAACAATAGAGAACCACCTGGTAGTTACCAGAGGGGCGGTGGGGGGGAAGGGTGAAATAGGTGATGGGGATAACAGGTGCATAACGGGTGCACCCGTTATGATGAGCACCGGGTGTTGTATGGAGGTGTTGAATCACAATATTGTACCCCTGAAACTAACATAAGTTACGTAGAGTACCACCATTAAAACTAGAAAGAGAAGAGACCAATATCACATAAATAAGGAAACAGCAAGTACGACTAACTCCGTCCACAATTATGGTAATACATACGCAGAGAGATCACACAGGAGCATATGCCTTAGACAAGTGGTTCGCAGAAAGAAATCTCAAGGTTCCCTTAAAAGGGCATTACAGAGATGTAAACAGCTGATAGACAACTGCAGGCAAACTACACCAACAGCCACATACAAATCTACCGCATTTTGTTTTCTAACACAAATAGATTTCAGAGGACTGTCAAATCAACAGAAGTATGCCACCATCACGATAGACAAATATTGAGATTGGGGACAGCTCTGGCTGCATCTAGCCCCTCAGCCCATGCAACAGCAAGTAAGAGATGCTTGCTTGGGGCACCAATAGTAGTAGAAAGCGCCCAGGGAACTCACCTCACGGCAGCTTCAGCTCAGATCCGCGAGACTTACAATAGACTTGCCATCTAGCTTGTAACCTCCAGCTGCGGGACCCATAGCTAGATTTAATGGATTATGAAAAAGACAATTACAATTGACAGGCAGTTTCCAACAGGTGCTGGGCGTGGCTTGCTTGATGCCAAATCAAAGAGACAGATTACAAAAAGATAGTCCTCATATGTTAAACGCTTCTGCCCCAGATATAGGAAAAAGGCACCAGGAGACATACCCGAACTTCCATGTAAGGTAACAACAAAACCGAGGGACAGTTCAGTTTGACATGACAGAATATTGTGCTCATGAACATGGGAAGACTTCTTAGACCACAGGGGCTGGAGGACAGCTAAAAGTTTAAAAAATCCAGGATCTTTTCCCCATGGGCATACTTCAAGAATAACTGGAAGAGAATTACATACCAGCTAGGATCATACTACGCCTACTGTGTTACACTTTGGCTAATAGCCAGCGTGCTCATATGCACATTATATTACACGAGCACAGCAAAAACATGTAAAATACAATATTCTTCACACTAAAGGTTAGCAAATTGTTATATACCGTATCCAATCCTTATGCCCCTGCTCACTGGTGCAGTGGCCACCTGTCTGCTTGTCGTTATAAGACAAGTGAAACACAGGCATATTCAATCACACCATCAATCAGGATATGAACACGCAGTGTCCATCTAGTTTCCTGCCAACAACGCTACTGGGAAAAATACTCCTTATAATTACCAATATTCTCCTGATTTTTGTCTTACGAAATTAACCAGATAGTTCATTTATTGCTACTGCAGAAATTGCCATAGTGGTAACAGGACCCAACCACTGTGCAGAAACTTAGCTAACTACACTATGTGCCTAATTATCACAGCATTAAAATAAGATTTTTCACATTAGAGGCCTAAGAGTGAAGCACCAAATACCGGACTCTACTATACCACACTTCTCAGAATCTCCTGACAATGATCTAGACTTGGCACAAATCACACGGGGAGATGACTGGGAAATTACCTCGTTGCTGGAAGCAGCCCGGGAAAGATCTCTTAGACTTCTTGAAGACGTGTCAGATGATGATGGCTGGTTACTGCAGGTACATGGGACTGTTTTGAGCACCGAGATGCGCTGACTCCTATGAGGCAATCCTTATTTTAATGACTTTTCTTAACGGAACTAGCAGCTGCACTAGGAACTTTACCAGGACTAGTGGAGGTCACATACACAGATGACTTCATTGATATTTGTTGGCTTTTACCATACTATTATTGTCAACGTATACAAAGACTGACTGATCAGAGAAATAACGGAGGACATCGTTCTGTTTGCAAACATACCCATCTTACCACGTGACTGTCAAGATTTGGTGGCCAGTCCTCTGCATTGTAATCATAGGTATGGTTAATATCCCAACGAGTATGAGAGATACCACTAACACTTTAGCCCCTGAATACCAGGTAAACTTCCCTACACCACAAAACCAACCCATACTTAAATTCAATTTTTCAAATTATGCCCCAACCATACCAGGATTGCCTGAACACATACCAGGCTGTATCTTATCCAATAATATTACCCCCTTCTCAAAACTGATCACTTATGTGGCACCCAGGTGGCTCAGTCAGTTAAGCATCTGCCTTTGGTTCAGGTCATGATCTCAGGGACCTAGGATCAAGCCCCACATCAGGCTCCCTGCTCAGCAGGGAGTCTGTTTGTCCCTCTCCTTCTGCCCCTCCTTCTGCTTGCTCTCTCCCTCTCTCAAATAAGTAAATTCTTAAAAAAAATTGATCACTCACATGCTTAATTCTACTGAAGCTCAAAAGGCAGCTTTAAGACACTTTTTTGGGGGCGCCTGGGTGGTGCAGTCATTAAGCGTCTGCCTTCGGCTCAGCGCATGATCCCGGCATTCTGGGATCGAGCCCCACGTCAGGCTCTTCCGCTGGGAGCCTGCTTCTTCCTCTCCCACTTCCCCTGCTTGTGTTCCCTCTCTGGCTGCTGTCTCTCTCTGTTAAATAAATTAAAAAAAAAAATCTTTTAAAAAGACACTTTTTTCAAAGATTTTATTTATTCATGAGAGAGAGAGGAAGAGAGAGAGAGAGAGAGAGAGAAAGTCAGAGACAGAGGGAGAAGCAGGCTCCCCTGTGGAGCAGGGAGCCTGATGTGGGACTCGATCCCAGGATCCTGGGATCATGACCTGAGCTGAAGGCAGACGCTTAACTGACTGAGCCACCCAGGCCCAAGATGCTTGTGCACTTATACCAATGACATTAAGGTTTATCAACAAAATTTTCACTCCAGCTTACAAACTGCACACCATTACCAAGCCACATAAAAAACAAATCACACGCTAGATAATTGCAGACAAAATTATGCTCATTCGATGTAGCCTTTAATGTCTCAAACCAATATACTACTCACATTATAAACAAGAAAATTTTAAGCAAAAACATGGAATTAACCACATCCATTAAATTAAAAAAACATTAGTACCATTTTTGGAGGGGTGTTGAGTTTTATAAGTTCCTTATATATTTTAGATACTAATCCTTCCTCAGAGAAGTCATTTGCGAATATCTTCTCCCATTTTCTTTTCGTTTGTACTACAATATCACCTCACACCTGTCAGAACGGCTACAATCAACAACACAAGAAACAACAGATGTTGGCGAGGATGTGAGGAAAGGGGAACCCTCCTGCACTGTTGGTGGGGATGCAAGCTGGTGCAGGATGGAGGTTCCTCAAAAAGTTAAAAGTAGAGCTACCCTATGATCCAGCAATTTCTCTACTAGGTATTTACCCAAAGAATACAAAAATACTAATTGAACACCCCCATGTTTATAAGCAGCATTATCTACAATAGTCAAATTATGGAAACAGCCCGTGTCCATTAACTGATGAATGGATAAAGAAGATGTGGTGTGTGTATATAATATTATATAACATATATATATACATACACACATATATATAGTAATTTATATATTACATGCACACCATATATATTATATATAATTTATACATTATATTTCTGTATTATATATTATATATACACACCACTATATATACATTATTTACATATAATTTATATATATATATAAAATGTATACATACACACAATACACACACACACACACATATAATGGAATACTACTGAGTCATAAAAAAGAATGAAATCTTGCCTTCTGCAAGCACATGGATGGAGCTAGAGAGTATTATGCTAAGCAAAATAAGCCAGTCAGAGAAAGACAAATACCATATGATTTCACTCATACATGGAATTTTTTTAAAAGATTTTATTTATTTATCTGACAGAGAGAGAGACAGCCAGCAAGGGAGGGAACACAAGAAGGGGGAGTGGGAGAGGAAGAAGCAGGTTTCCCAGTGGAGCAGAGAGCTCAATGCAGGGCTCGATCCCAGGACCCTGGGATCATGCCCTGAGCCAAAGGCAGACGCTTAACGACTGAGCCACCCAGGCGCCCCTCATATGTGGAATTTAAGAAACAAAACACTTTTCCAATGAAGACATACAAATGGCTAACAGACACATGAAAAAATGTTCAAAATCATTAGTCGTCAGGGAAATTCAAATCAAAACCATACTGAGATACCACCTTACGCCAGTTAGAATGGCAAAAATTGACAAGGCAAGAAACAACAATTGTTGGAGAGGATGTGGAGAAAGGGGATCCCTCCAACATTGTTGGTGGGAATGCAAGTTGGTACAGCCACTCTGGAAAACAGTGTGGAGGTCCCTTAAAAAGTTAAAAATTGAGCTACCCTATGATCCAGCCATTGCACTACTGGGTATTTACCCCAAAGATACAGACGTAGTGAAGAGAAGGGCCATATGCACCCCAATGTTCATAGCAGCATTGTCCACAATAGCCAAATCATGGAAGGAGCCGAGATGCCCTTCAACAGATGACTGGATTAAGAAGACGTGGTCCATATATACAATGGAATATTACTCAGCCATCAAAAAGAACGTTTTCCCAACATTTGCTGCAACATGGATGGCACTGGAGGAGATAATGCTAAGTGAAATAAGTCAAGCAGAGAAAGACAATTATCATATGGTTTCTCTCATCTATGGAACATAAGAAGTAAGAAGATCGGTAGGAGAAGAAAGGGATAAAGAAGGGGGGGGTAATCAGAAGGGGGAATGAAGCATGAGAGACTATGGACTCTGGGAAACAAACTGAGGGCTTCAGAGGGGAGGGGGATGGGGAATGGGATAGGCTGGTGATGGGTAGTAAGGAGGGCACGTATTGCATGGTGCACTGGGTGTTATATGCAACTAATGAATCATGGAACTTTACATCAAAAACCAGGGATGTACTGTATGGTGACTAACATAATAAAAAATACTATTATAAAAAAATAAAATAAAATAAAATAGATAAAATAAAATAAAATAAAATAAAATAAAATAGTAGAAATAAATAAATAAATTAGTGTTTGCCTGGCCAAAAAAAAAAAAAAAAAAAAAGAAAGAAAACAAATTAGCAAAGAAAAAAAGGTAGGGCAAACCAAGAAATAGACTCTTAAACTGATGGCTACTAGAGGAGAGGTGGGTGGGGGGCTGGGTTAAATAGGTGATAGGGATTAAGGGGTGCACTTGTGATGAGCACTGGGTATTGCATATAAGTGTTGAATCACTAAACTGTACACCGGAAACTAATATTATACTATGTTAACTAACTGGAATTTAAATAAAGCTTAAAAAAAGAAAATTCTTACTGGAAACAAAAAGGGATGGACATACCCTCTTCTAAAAAATAATTCTGAAAATAACCTTGAAAGAAAATAAAATGTTCAGAAATCAGAAAAAAATTAAAAAATAAAAACATTAGTCCCATCCTACATTATCTCACCACACAAGCATATGTACCCAACATAGAGCCGTACACACTGCAGGATGTCCAGACGTCACATGCACTAGCCTTATAATACAGTCGCACAAATCTTTTGTCAACACATGGTATGAATTTGGGGACCAACCAGGTATGGGACAACAAGATATATATGATGAATATAAATATCCTGAAAATACTACTAGTATTAATGAACATGACAAATGTGAATATCCTGAAAGTACTATTACTGCTCAACCCTCATTATATCACTTTCCATACTTTAACCCACCCCTAGACAAGGTTCCAAGGTCAACCAGATACCCAAAGGATCACATCATATCCACAAATGAAAACATTACATATTATGACTATTATTTAACAGATTTTCCAGACTTCCCATTTTTTGGCAGTTTTTGTGTGAGACCTAAAGATACACAATGCAACGACACCACACATGGCACTGGTACCCCAAGGCTTCATCAACCTACTTAACATCTGAAGAATTTTAGAAAAGAGGAAATGGAACATTTGCACCTACAGAATTAGATTGGAAATTAAAAATAGGACCAACCTTGCTTACCCAGCTGGATGACAACTTCAAACATCAAGCCAGACCTGATTTACATGTACCAAAAAACGCTCATTATTAAATGAAACCATTATGCCATAATTGGACACTGGCATGCCCAAGGGGCTTTAAAGGTAATTTTACCACACACTGACACAGGGACAATGCTACAAGACCAATGATTTTATTTATTTATTTTATTTTTTTAAAGATTTAATTTATTTATTTGTCACTGGGACAGAGCACAAGCAGGGGGACCAGCAGGCAAAGCAGGCAGAGGGAGAAGCAAGCTCCCCGCTGAGCAAGGAGCCCAATGTGGGTCTCGATCCCAGGACCCTGGGATCATGACCTGAGCCGAAGGTAGACGCTTAACTGACTGAGCCACCCAGGTGTCCCAAGACCAATGCTTTTAAGACCAATCCGTGAGTGCTTTCAATCGAACCTTACAGCACACATGATGGGACACTCTTATGCAGAATACTCAGAAAACCAGCACCTAAACTAACCAACGATTTGGAACAATTCACACTTTAAAACTGGTTTACAGTTTTATGAACTGTTAGTTCATGGACATTACCCGGTAGGATAAATTGCACTAGAGCAGGAAAGATAACCTCAAAGTCAGTCTTTGAAACTTTCTGCATACCAAATCATAATGGAACGGAATCAAAACTCTTGAACAATACCATGATTGGGCAACTCCCTTTTAATGGGGTAGCTGAATTTAAGTTACACTTCAATAACACAGAATATAGTAAATAAGGAACGATGACACAAACAAAGGTTACACAAGGACACGACACAACACCTCCATCCTTGAAGACATCCTCACGGAATATATCATTATCGTGTCACACCCTCATGGAGTTGACATCTCTTCCAGTGATAGCACTTTGAGATATAATCCAGGCTTATCAAAAATTGAATGCAATGTTATATAGTAGAATATTTCTAGAGATAATATTTATGGCTTTAGGGATTACCTGTTATGGAGTCCCCTACTGCAAGCTAACGTCACAACTTACAAACTACCAGCTGATATAACTAATTGTGGGAAATCTGGTCACCCTGTAGTTAAGGCCAAACGTTTCCCAATACTGTCTATGACACCTATACAATCATACTTAAATAAGTTTCAGCACATGAGAGGTAAATGGGGTAATACAGTCTTTACCTGCGATCATACTCTAGACAATTTTAATAGCTTTGGACCTATGACTCCAGCCACCTTGGGTCCTTTCACACCTACCTAGTATAAGACACAACTCAATTGCCAACACTCTAATGCTACCTTAATATCAATTTATATAACATAACAAAGGAAGTGATCATACTGGTATGTCCATTAGAACAGTTAGATTCAATATATTTTTACTATCCTTTGGTTAATAAAACCTCAATTATACAAGGAAGATCATGGGCATGGTGGGAAACATTAGGAATTGATTTTAATGCAGACCTAGTGACACAGATTGATTCAGGTATGCAAAAATATGTCTTTTCATTGATCCAACATCAGATGCACAATGGATAGAACACACATGGTCGGCACAGCACCCTAACTATGAGAATATAACCAGAACTGATTCATCAATACCAATTTACACAGCTAAAGGAATTACCCTTGACCGATGGGATGTATCACCCAATAGTTCAGGCCCATGTATTATTGAGAGGGGTTGTTGGAATACTACACACTGTATGAGAACTTTCCATTGGAAACCATAATGCACACATGGCATTACCAACCCAACACCAAAAATTCTCAAACCAAATATGTTTGGACCTATATTACTTAACCCTATGAGAACTGCATACAAGCCTATGCCACAGAGAGTTCAAATAACCTTCCAAAAGGAACAATTCAACTTGTTCCATATATAGTCTTAATGTAAGATTTATGCAGCACAACTGGGAGTAGCCATCCAGGAATTGACTGATTTACCACCCACTGACACGATTAGATTTAGAATATCCCTACAATCCTGGGAGGAATAGGCATCTCTCTAAATTATTTCTGGAATTCAAGAAACAGAAATCCAAGCCATTAAACAGGAGCTATTTACATTTTTAAAAAACCATGGGAACCCCTACTTAATGCAGTAGGAAATTCAGGTCCCAAAATCTCTCCAGTGTTCAGAGAACTACATTCTTTTTTTTTTTTTTTTTAGACTTTATTTATTTATTTGACAGAGAGACAGCCAGCAAGAGAGGGAACACCAGCAGGGGGAGTGGGAGAGGAAGAAGCAGGCTCCCAGTGGAGCAAGGAGCCCGATGCCGGGCTCGATCCCAGAACCGTGGGATCACACCCTGGGCCGAAGGCAGACGCGCAACTACTGAGCCACCAGGCGCCCCTACATCCTATTTTCTCAACTATGCATGGTTACCATGCCTACCAACCAGACTTTAGCTGTGACACTGACTATAAGGTCCAGGCCTTCCAGCAGAATGTACTCAATCTTAGAAACTTCTACATAAGGGAACAATCTAAAAATTGTTGCTACAGAATCAATAACCTACTGGAGAGAGCATAGAATGATATCAGAAACATTATAACAGGCAAAATGTATTCTTTGGACCAGACAGAGTCTCCCTTTCAGTGAGACACCTTCAGACCATCATGGTATTGACAATAGACGCCAATGTAAACTTTCATTGTTAAGACTTGGGAGGGGGTCAAAGTCTATTAGCATATGACACATACACAATTGACAAGTACGTCAACACAGCTCTTTTGGCAACCCACACACTCTTACGGATTGATGGATATTTGCTACCCAAAGAGATGATATTTCAATGGTCTAATGACATTTATCATGCCTGCCACGAATTAGAAATCAATGCTAATCTTTATCCTTTAACAAGAACATCCATGGAGAATTTATTCTTAGACATGGGACAGTTTAACTGGATAATTTATGCTGAGAACTTCTCGGAGGTCATGTGCTTTAATCACACGAGGATGAGGGATGTCCATCACCATGGACAGTGAGTGCATTAATATATTTATTATATGCTATTAATGTGATATTTAGTGATGTTACCAATATGGGTACTTTTACCTCAGAATATTCATATAAAGATATTCCAACATCCTATCATATTTAAATAACAGAACTACCTTGGGTAAAAACTGACAGAATTGAAAAACGTTTAGATGAAAGCTTAGAAGGGCTCAAAGCAACCCAAGAAACCTTGACCCACAAGCTAACCCACTTTGAACAGGCTGTGCAGGCTACTCGCATGGCCTTGGCACTCATCAACACCAGCGTAGCTGCAGTAGACAGACATACAAAATTTGCTTAAGAATGTTCCTTTCTAGAATTGCTAACAAAACCTTTCAAACATGTGATTTGTTCTGGCTTATGGCCTGACTACAACCTTTTAAAATACTTAAAGATGGGATGGAACTATTTCTCTACTCACATTAGGGAATCCATTAAGGAAATTCTTCTCCTGTTTTTAGCTATTACGTATGTTCCATATCTTATTAAACATGCTATTTGAATGGTATGCATCCTCAGGCTTAAGAAGGGAAAATTACAGAAATAACTATGATTAACCCTTGCATTCTTTTCTGTATGCACGAGAGCCCATGTTGAAGCCGCCATATGTATTTTTGGGCTTCTATCTACTTGTACTTAATAGTATGATTTTCATTTGATTTGATTGCTCTGTTGATGACTTAATTAAATTCAGATTTAGGTTGGCTTTTTTATACTTGACTTCTTATTAAATGTGACTTTGGGTTTGAGTTTTGATTCTGATTTGACTTTGTAACCTGATTTGATTGATATTTGATTTAATAATTAATTTTGCTTTACTCTAAAGTGATTTACCTTTATCGAATTCAATCGAACTTGTTTTATTTGGTGTGATTTTCATTTGATGATGTCAGTTGACATTTCATACGATTTGAGATTGATTTGATTTTGTGTGATTGGAACCATGATTGGATGACTTCAATTTACCTTAATAAAACCACGTGCTGCCCTGGTTAAAGATATACTTGATTCCTGAATGACCCTGACAGAGTAGTCATGAGGAATCACCGGGTGCAATGTAGAGAGCAAGATAGAGTCACCCCTGTCAAACAGTGACTGACATAAGCAGCCAGGGGTGTTGCAGCTAAGACCAGGTATCACCGAAACCAGCACAGGCCTACGGCATCCAGACCTGATCACCAGCAAAGGCAAGAGAGCCTGGAAGAACTGGGAGTTGAGAATCACTAGAACCGGAAGAGACCTGCAAAGCCCCAAGAGTGAATAGACCCCTTTAAAAAAGGAGGACTTCTGCAGCCAACTGTCAGACTCTCCAAATGCTGACTCGTCCATGTCTGCCCACATCAGAAAGGCACCTGCGGCCAAAGGCTCTGCCCGATTGGTCTCTTGACGATAGCCGAGCCTCCACTGCGTGAACATAAGCTGTAAAGTGCCAAGGGTTGACCCAGACTCAACAGATGGCTCAACTGCCCGCTCCGGGACTGACTCCACCTGCGGTTCGTTAACTCTTCCCCCTTATTGGAGCTTGTTTGTCGTGTGACTCCGTATTGGGCTTTGCTTTGTGTGGCATGTATCAAGTCGTTAGGTGCCTAGTGTGATGTCACTGAGTTTGGACTCCTGAACCTGCCTTACAGCTCTGTTAACCTTGTGTTACGACTGAATAAAGCTGACATTGTGGGAAGACCCAACTCCTGTGTGTGTGCCTTCACGGCATCCTGGTGACAGGCCTGCGGAGCTCAAACACAAAAGAGAACGAAGTTGAAATCTAGGAGAAGACTTACCCTCTAAGTCACGGGGGCGGGGCAAGAAAACAGGGAGCTCAGCTGGATCCGCGGGTACAGGAACCTGTTCGCGAACCAGCCTCAGAGCTGGGGGTCTCCTCTGGATCCCTCTTCAGATCACCAAGTAGTGTTAACCTTAACTAGAAAACTGTCAGTTATCTTGCCAACAAAAACGAGTTTGAGACTAGCGGAGAATTGCAATCTCCCACAACCAGGAGGCAGCAAAACCACAGAAGGTCAGGAGAACGAAGGAGAGGAAGGCTCTTTTATAGAGGAAAGTGGGAAGTCGGGAAGGCTGTTCTAAACGGAACATTCATTGGGGTAAACTGGGAGTTGGAAGTGTAGTGACTTTTCATTGGCTGAGTTGTGACGGTCTCTCATTGGGCGGGCTGTTGCCAGGCGAGGGGAGAGCCTTTTTTTTTCTTTCCGCGGGGATAGTAAAAAAGCATCCAAACAAGTATCCAACTTTTCCTGTTGGGGCCGCAATTGACCAAGAGAGGTAGTGTGTGAGAGCTCCCCCTGCTGGCCTCCTGACTCCATTCTAAACAAGGTTTCCTTCTAATTCTCATAGCGGCCGGGGATATATAAGAGCTTTCCGTACTTTACGCTCAATTTTGCCAAGAACCTTAAAAGACTCCAAAAATAAACTTATTTTAAAATAATAATAGCTCTAATTATAAGATATCAATTATCGAGAATTTGGAGCTTCGGCTTCCTTCTCTGGAGTAGATTTGGTCGAGGCAGAGCATTTTCTAATCCCTTGCAGTCGAGAACTTCCCGGTGGGAGGTCAAGGTTTGGGGAGATGCGGCTTGGCAAAGCACCCGCAAAAATCCCCGCAGCGCTCCATCTCCGGTGCTGCCCTAGCAGCAGGCTCAGCCGGGAGCTGGGGCTCTGTTTCGAGGGCCACCTCCTCTTGCCAGGCCCCCTGCCAGGCTCTTGCCCACGCTCACTCCCCTTCCTCCTGGCATGTGCTCTCAGTACTTAGAACATAGGGTGTGGTGGGCATGTCTTAGCTCTTGGCTCCATATAACTCTAAAGAGCTGAGCTGACTTCAGAGTAGAAAAACTGAGGTCAGCAACACGCCCTCAGGCGCTGCCTGCCTCTGGCTCCTCAGATTATGTTCCCCCAATGCAAATAGGTCTTGCCTATACCTTTCTCTTGAAGCGTTTTGGGTTGTTTTTTTTTTTTTTTTTTTTTTTTCCTGACTTAAGCAGAGATTATGTTCACCATTCATGGAGGTTACTGAAAACCCTGGCTGGGAAACAGCACGTAGGAGCCTGTCCTGGGCGTCTGAAAACATTCTCAGGCTTTGCTTTATGAAGGAAGAATTGCCCTCTTCTTGCCCCTCTTCTTGCCCCTCTTTAATAAACCTGGAAAGAATTGAGAGATCACCTTACCGTCTTCCTGATGAAAGGAAACATTGTAAGTTTTCAATTATCCAAAATTGCAACACGTATTAGAAGGTCAGATTAGCTCTGCGGGGAAGCTGGAGAGCTGGAGAGGAGAGCAGGCTTTGGTGTCACAGGCAAATTTGTCGTTTCGGCTCTGCCACTTTCTAGCAGTATGCTTTGGGCAAGTGACCTGAACTCACCGATCCTAGCCTTTCTCTGATACAGGAGGAAATGCCACGCTTATTCCATGCTGCTGCTACATAAGAAGAGGAAGGCTAGATAAGAACTAGAAGGTTCCGCCTTTGGCACCAGATGCTACCCAAATAACTATATTTTAGGAATTCATTTTTGTGATTATGAAGTAATAAATGTTCAGAATGTTCAAGGCCCAGAGAGAATGTGTGGATTGCCTGGTCTATTTTCTTTCACAGACAGGGAAGTGAGCCCTTAGGAGATTAAGTGGACTTTCCCTGAGTAATTATAGAACAAAGACTAGAATCCAGCACTTCTGTTTCTGAGTCCAGGCCTCTCTCCCCCTATACCGCACCACCTAAAACATCTCTGGCTGTTCTCCTTGCCCAGGGACCAGAAGCAGCTCCGCCGGTATATGCCCGAATTGCCTGTAGGACCACCATTTTGCTATTCTTGGCTTGGAGAGCGTGTATCCCGGTGCACAGAGTGGTGACACCCCACACCAGCCCCAAGCCCCACATGGGACCTGCTATGAGTTCACAGCCTCAAATCTGGTAAGGAAGCCTCAGGGTGTTTGTGGCCAGTACAATTGCTGAGAAAAACCTTTCCCCATTATCCTTTCTGCAGGAAGCCACAACTCCCAGCCCCCCAAAGGGGGAAGAGGAGCTGTAGGGTGTGGAACTGGCTTCCTATGTCCACTGAGCCATGGCAATGAAACTTTTTCCAAGCTAGTGAGGGCTGCAAGACCGGTGGGCCCATGACTGAAAACCAACCCCAACACTGGCAAGGGAACCAGGAGCCAGGCACCCTGGACCAGTGCTCTTCGATCCTTAGGGCTGGGCAAAGAAGCCAAGAAGGCACTAAAGGGACGGAGGGGGGAGAATGAGCCCCACCCCTGTGTTCTCTGAGCAGTTCTGCTTTCTTCTATCTTAGTTATGGCTGTTCCATTTTAAGCTTTATTTGAATGAAGAGTTTTGCTACTATATACATATACTCACACATTCACACGCACCACCTTTTTTTTTTTAACTAGACCTTTTCAATTTAGCTTCCCTTCCTCTCTCTGCTGGAAAGATACACAAAAACAAGGAGCTCACAGTTGCATTAATTTATGCCCTGTAAGGCGGAGGACATTTGGCGTGCCCTGACAGAAGAGAACAAGGAGGGAATATTTAGAGAAAGCCCCAGCTTCTGGGTTGCCCGGCTTCCATGGGTGATTTTGTGTCGCAGTTATCTGCATGGTATTTTTTAACCCTCTAAATCTCTATAGCTGACCCATATAGTCACCCATAAGTCAGGTCTCAAACCAACACTTGCCCATGACGTCCCCAGGCTTATCTAGGGTGCCCGCGCTTGTGGGGCACTGGATACCCCAAGTTAGCATGGCCACACCCTGACATGTTTGTTCCTTGAGACTTAGGAGTGAATTGTCCTGGAAAGCAGCCTCTTATCACCCTGATTTAGATCCCTTCTGAGGAGAAGCGAAGGGGATGATACACAATGATCTAGAAGGTCCCGATTCTTGTCCCAGGGCAGGGCCGTCCTTGCTGATGGATGGAAGGGGATGTCGATGTCCAGTCAAGGCTGGATGAGGAGCTCAGGAGAGGAATTCATAGCCGCTTTAGACGACACAGAGAGTAACTGTATTTGCAGAGAGACCTGTCACCCTGCTCTCTCTGAGCTCAGGCAGGAGGGCAAGAAATCCTATTTCATTTTTGCCCCATACCATCTTGGGGTCTCACATATCCATCCCCACTTGAGCTGGAGGAAGATAGAACCTTAACAAGACAGTCATAACTTTCTTGTGGAAGGTAGAGTCTTTGGCACAAGGGGACCACTTCTTATGCATTGCGTGTAGGGCTTACTTAACAAAATCCAAACAAAACCAAACACCTAAGGGGAAACCATTGAAGAGTTGTAAGCTGGGGAATGACATGATTAAATGATCAGTTTTGGAAGGCTTTCTTTGTCAGGGCTGAGTGAGAAAACATCCAAGCTGATCTGGAAGGAGGCTGGCATGCCATGAAACAGGTGAGAGAGAAGGACCAGCGTGTGGTTCTGGAGTTGGAGAGAAGTTGCCTGATTGGAGAAATATTGAGGCAAAGGTACAATTTCCAGGACTTGGTGGGTGATAATATGCCGCGATGTGGGGCAGAGGGTAGCCCTAGAGGGTGCCTGACTTGGGCAACAGGGTGGTGAGTGGGGCCTTTCCCTGAGATGGTGAATACAGGAGAGGAGCAGCCTTCCACAGGCGAATGCCCAGCTTCCTAAGCTGAATGTTGTCTACTGGACTTCAGGGACCTGCGTGGAGCTCAGTGAGAACTCGGATTGTGAATCTTTGGCACAAAGAGTAATGGAAGCCACAGAAAATGGGAGCCAAGCAAGAAGTCTTTTCTCAGCGCCTCGACTGCCGCATGGTGACAGCAGACCCGAGGGAGGGGCACCGACTCCTCTGACTGATGCCAGACGAGGAGAGGAGAATTGACAACAGCATTTCCTATGGTGCAGTGATGCTGAAAAACTGTTCCCTGAAAAAACTGTACACCCACGCCCACACACACATGCTGTTCCACGATCACATGTTTGGAAAAAATCTGTGCGCTTAGAGGATATGAAGGACTGACACGTTCCACAGTCAAGATCTATTTTCTCTTTAACTCAGCATTTTCCACAAGCCAGCCCTGGTCAGAAGTGATTCCAGAATCTGAATGTGTCAGGGTGAAGGAAGACAAGAAAGCTAGCCTTCCCAGACAATGTTTCTAAGTCGAGCACTGGGGAGAATGTCCATTTCTTCCTTTATCAGATTAAAAAAAATTATGGCTCAGTGGTAGGTCCCACATTTCACAGCTGGCTAGGGATGTGTTGGGGTTACCACTTAGCCACTAACTGTTTCAAGCTAAGAAAATCCCAGTAGACACAGTAGAGAGAAAACTGGAAGTAAAATTTTCAAAATCTAGTGGTGGTAGGGTTTCTAAAATAGCATTCTCTGTGACTTTGAATTTGAGTCCCAACTGCTATTCCTTTTTTTTAAATTATTATTTTTTTTTACTTTTTCTTGAAGATTTTATTTATTTATTTTTAAAGAGAGAGAGAGATGGAGAGAAAGAGAGCACAAGCAGGGGGAGGTGCAGAGGGAGAGGGATAAGCAGATTCTTTTTTTTTTTAAGATTTTATTTATTAATTTGACAGTGAGAGAGGGAACATAAGCAAGGGGAGTGTGAGAGGGAGAAGCAGGGTTCCCGCGGAGCAGGGAGCCTGATGTGGGGCTCAATCCCAGGATGCTGAGATCATGACCCGAGCTGAAATCAAGAGTGTGTCACACAACTGATTGGGCCACCCAGGCACCCCCCAACTGCTATTTCTTAACTGTATAATCTTGGGCTAAATATGTAGCCTCTTTGAGCCTCTGTTTTCTCATCTACTAATGGGGAAATAGCAGTAACTATCTAGCAGGATTGTTATTAGATGTTACTATTAATAAACTGAAGCTGAGAGATTGAAATTTGCTCAGTACCACAGAGCTAATAGAGATAAAGCTGGGATTGAAACTCAGAACTTTGGGTTCTAAACCTGGGGCTCCCTTTACTAACCAAACCATTTCAGCCAGTGTCGCTTGGATTGTGCCTTGGGGTTTACCCTTACAACATCCTTACACAAGGAAAGTCCAGCTTCTGAGACACAGAAGTCTGAAAATGGCATCCCAATCCACCAGGAAACTAGAGATGTTCTGGAAGGCAGCTGAAGGGAGGGTGGGGAGAAGGCCAAGTGGCTTAAGAGACACTCCTGTCTCAGTCTTAGAAAATTTTTAAAATAATTGTTCTTGGGTTCTACTCCAGTTTCCATCTACCAACCGGGGGGGGGGGTGTGTGCAGGCATACTTATTCTGGAACAGATCCGCACGTAATTCTGAGATGCCCCCTCGACTGAGAAGCACTAACTTTTTCTTGGCAGAAATCAACGCCGAAATCACCCCAGAACCTGCCAGGGCTCACTGGTGAGTGCCTGGACCAGCCTGGTCTTTGACTTCTCCTGTGTTTCATAGAAACAAGCTTACATATTTGGGTGGGTCATGGGAGTAGGTGTCTAAAAAGCCACAGGGGAAGGATTGCATCTCTAAGGCTAAAGAGAGCAGGCCCAGCCTCACTTCCTCCCTCTCGTCAACTGAGCTTCCTGTTGTCACAGTGTGAACACATTTATTTTCCCTTCACTTCTCCTTTTACACAAATAGCCCCGGACATCCGTGTTACCAGCCTCATTGTGACCACCTCAAGGACAATCACCGATCCTGCCTAAAGGACTGAGGAAGAGTGCCTGCGAAAGGTAAGCTTGGTGACATTTTAATCTGGCTTGACCAGACCTGAACCATGTTATGTGGGATAGGGTTTCTAGGATTGTCCGTACACCTCTTCAGTAAGCCTAAAATCTCCTGCAACTTCCATTTCACAAATATTTAGTGCAGGAAATTAAAAAGATCAGAGATGCTGGCACCTCTCAAAAGATAAGCAGGCCATAAAGACTTTTCGCTAACCAGGTTCCCATTTTCTGATACCTCTTTGGGTCAGGGCATTCATGGGCTTACATGCTTCCGAACTTGAATTTCTGTATGTAGTCATTTCCGGTGCCTGGAGCCTTCTGTGGGACATGACGCTGGGGAGATTTCATACATGCTCAGGTCTCTTAAAAGATTAATCTTGTGATTTTAGAGTGAGGAGGGAACCGACGGCCAGAGCCCTTTAGAATGGCAGCTGGGAGACGGCAGTTCTTAATTCGACCAATTTTCATGACTCTCACTGCGATTCCTCAAAGCCACTAAATAGAAGGACAGCTACAAATGACAATACGTAGCTCAGAGTCAGGAACACAGGGCATGCTCACTGCCTGTATATCAAGAGGTAAAAGCTGGACACCCCTACGAGTTGCTTTGATTGATTGTTTTCAAACAGCAGGAAGAACGTTGTGGTCCTCAGGGTTCTGCCGAATAAACTTGTCCTTGGTGTACAAAACATAACTATTGATAAATATAATACGACATGCACCAACCAACAACATTTGATATTGTAATGATTTCTAATTCATGCCCTGTAACGAGTGCCTGCGGTCTCAGGGACTCAGAAACTCAAAGTCAAGCTTTGGTCCTGGCTTTCTGTGATCACCGTAGTCATGACTGGAGGTGAGGAGACCACAGGAAACACTCAATCAGAGCTTTCTCCTTCTAAGACCTGCAGGAATCTCCACTGATTATGCCCTAGGGGAAGAGGAAAACCCTCAAGGACCATTACTTACCAACCTAACAATGAGGAATGGCAAGGCCACCAAGGGCTCTTGATTCCCAAAGCACCTCAGGGGCCACTGAGCCATGAATTTAAAAATAAAGACCAGATTTTTTATTTTATTTTTTTTAAGATTTTAAAAAAGATTTTATGTATTTATTTATTTGAGAGAGAGAGTGTGTGGGTGGGGCAGGGCGGGGGGGGGGGTTGGGGGTGGGAGAAGGAGGGAGGGGTGGAGGAGCAGAGGGAGAGAATCTTAAGCAGGCACTGTGCACAGAGCCTGAGGCAGGGCTTGATCCCACAACTGCGAGATCATGACCTGAGCTGAAACCAAGAGTTAGAAGTTTAACCAACTGGGCCACCCAGGCGCAAGATCTTAGTTTTAAGTAATCTCTACGCCCAATGTGGAGTTCGAACTTACAACCTCGACATCAAGAGTCGCGTGCTCTACCGACTGAGCCAGCCAGGCGCCCCAAGACCAGACTTTTTAATGACTTCATTTAATAATCTTATATTAAGCGCCTCCTGGGGCCAGGCACCGTGCTTTGGAAGATTCTGGTGGGGAGACAAAAATAGCATGGTAGAGATTTGTCCTGAAAATAGTCCTGCCCTTAAGACATACCGGTGCCCAGGAAGAGAACTGAGCAAACGCAGTCCTAGCGGCTGGCTAAACAAAGAAGTTTTGCTTTCTCAATCTCCACCGGATTCTGCACTGTTTTGAAATTGCGGTTGGTTTGGAACAGAGACTGAACTGAAGCTTGATTTCCTGTGTTATTTTCTGTGTGGGCCAAATTAAGAGCACTCGGCTTTTAAATGAAAGGATCGGGCGCCTTTATGCCCACAGGGAATGATTCAAAGCCCACGCCTCCCCCCCCCCCAAAGCTGCCGAAGCCACTTCACCCTTGATAATTGACCGGCACAAACGGGCAAGGTCAAACTCCACTGGTCTTTGGTTTCTGGAGTCCTCAGGTTGACCTCTGACCACCCAGAGGGCTTCAGACTGCCCATCTGAAGCCTCTTCCCCTTTTTCAGTCCCACCCCACAGCTTACGAAGGGCGAGGCATGGTGCTAAATCCCGGGCACACGGGAATAACTGACACACTTATCAACCTCAAAGTGTTTGTGGATTCTGGCGTGGGGTATAGACACAGCACACCGACACAGCACAAAGCACAATGTGATCTTTTCTCTACTGGGGGAAGAGCGTGCACACAACGTGGGAGGAGTGTAGGAAGGAGCAGGCCTCGGAGGGGAGGTGACCGCTTGGGTTCATTTTCAGAGAAGTACGGGTTTGCTTTGGAGACTGGGGGTAACAGCGTTCCAGATGGAGCACAACACGTGCACACTCCAAGGGTGTGACCCGCCCCCCGGACGCATTTGAGATGAGAGTAAGCAAGGGAGCAGGAGCACAGGAAGTGGAAATCTCTCTCCTACTGGGTTCTAGAACCCAGCCCCTGAAAGTGAGAGGGGAGAGTCAACAACCCCGGCAGGTCCGAGGTCTAGACCGGGCCGTGGCTGTGCCTGAGACATCAGACTTGATGCGCTGTGGCTTGAAATGAGCGTGAAGGGGCAGGTCTCTTACTCCTTAATCTTGATTTCCCCCTAGTTAGGGCAAAGTTTGGGGCTCTTTGCGAGGTTATGGCCACTGCCTCTCAGCTTCTGTTCCAGGAAACGCTGTGTTGATTTAGTTACAGTGGTTTGGTTTGTGTTCCTACGTTAGTCCTCCCCCAGTACTTCCTGTACCGAGTGAGCGCCTAGTGTGTGCAGATCTCCCTGGGCCTGCAGACTGGGTGCCTGCCGCAGCAGGCTTGGGGGCCCAGCTGTCACTGCAGGGACAGACCACCGAAGCAGAGGGTCAGAGAGACGAGACCACTACACAGAGTGGGCCTCCGGGGATGGAGGCTGGGCCAGTGGAGGCAAGGACTGCTACTGGAGGGTGAGTGTGGGGAGCTGTTGGGGCGCAGGCTTTGAGAGGAAGGAAGCCCTTTCCAAGGCCATTGGGGGGCGCTCCCAGAGTGGAGGCCATGGATCTCTGTGTTGGAATATAGAGCCAAGTCATCTTCATTCCCCAGGTCACCAGCACCCACAACCGCACCTTCCCAAACAGGAACCTCAGCACCTCACAGCTGTGGCCAAGCACTGTTGTAAAGGAAAAGGGGCCGCAAGGATACATTTCTATCGTCATTTAAAATAAGAGCCCTGTTGTCCAAGTGTTAGAATGTTGTTACTTAAATGCAATTCGGGATTACTTAGGTTCAAATACTGTGTTCAACTCGTAGTGAGAGCCCAGTAAATATTAGCTATTCTTAGAACATTCCAAACTGCTTATTTTCCAGGTAAGGTGAAACTTGTCTGAAGTCATAAAACTAGTTAAATAGTAATTCCTGATTCTCTGTGGAATGCTCTTCCCTCCCCATTACACACTATACTCCTTTTCTTATAAACTTCCTATTAAATAGACATCGGTAGACTGTGTTCTTTGTTTACATAAATTTCCAGTGCATTTTAACATAAACAAACATTAAAAAATACAATTTAATCATAAATCCAACTGACCTGAAGTTAATATGCTAGCCAATGAAATATTTGAAATATATTTAATTTGTCACATGTTAGTTTGCCATCTTATATTTCAGAAGAACTAGATTGAGGAATGGGAGTGAGAAATTATTTTGATACCTCGCCTCTTTTCAATTTGAACTCGTGGCTTAATACTCACTCTCTAACAGGAGCAAAATAGAGGCCTTAAAGAATTGTCCCGTGGTTTGTTCTTCTAAAAACAGCTCGTGGAATCTCAGTATTTATGCCATCAGGGATCATGATGGAATGACTTAAAGATCAGAATTCCTTAGATCATCTACTCATATTCAACGTTCTCTCTGTCTCTCAATTCAGACTTACAGAAAACTTGCAAAACTAGTACCAAGAATTTCTGAACCCTCCCCTTCACCTAGATTTCCCAAATATTAACAGTTTATCACATTTTCTTTATCCTTCCTTGGCTTTCTCATTTGGGAGTAATTGTTGGCATGATATCCTTTCCCACAGAGTGCTTTACTGTGTATTTTTTTTAAGATTTTATTTATTTATTTGAGAGAGAGAGAGAGTGCAGAGCGAGAGTGAGAGAGACAGAGAGAAACAGAGAGAGCGTGAGGGGGGAGGGGCACAGGGAGAGAGAGAAGCAGACTCCCTGCTGAACAGACAGCCCTACCTGGGACTCGATCCCAGGACCCTGAGATCATGACCTGAGCTGAAGGCAGACGCTTAACCGACTGAGCCACCCAGGCGCCCCTGGACTGTGTATTTCCTATGAACACAAACGTTCTCTTACATACCACTTTATAATGATCAAAATCAGGAAATTGACACTGATACAATACTGTTATCAATTTATAGATTTTATTCCGATTCTATCAGTTGCCCATTGGTATCTTTATAGTGACTGGAAATCTCTAAACATACCTTGCTTTTAACCATCCTGTTTCTTTAGTCTCCTTCTACCTGGAACAGTTCCTGAGTCTTTCCTTGTGTTTCATGAGATTGATATTCTTGAAGCGACAGGCAAGCTATTTTCTAGAACGTCTCTCTATCTGGCTTGTCTCATATTTCTTCATGCCTAGATTCAGGTTATTCAGACTTTTGATGGGAATACTTCAGAAGTGGCTTTTATTAGCCCACAGAGAGCCTCGCTCATGCTGGACATAGCTCGCCTGAACGAACCACAGATGGGTCTCCAGGACAGGCACCCTCCACGGCAACATTCTACATCTTTTTAGGGTAAGGAAAGAGAACCTCTAGGAAATGAGCTTCCAACATCATCTGGATTTGTCTTTCCTCATTTTTTCTCTCTTCTTTGCTTCTTTCTTCTTTCTCTCTTCTTCTACAAATCGCCAGTTTCTCTCCCTGATACCATCTTTGAAAAGGAAAAAGCTTTCATCAGATCACAATTTGGGGGAGGACTAAGCTGACAAACACATTCCTTTGACCAAGGGATGGAGAGATGAGAGGAAACTAATGCATAAATGTTGATGGTTTGGTTTGGTTTGCTTTTGGTATCACCTCTCTCCTTGTGATTGCTTATTACTCCCTCAGAGAGACATACCTGCATCACCCCCATTTCTCCTCAGCCTCTGCTCCAAGGGGTTCACTCTGAAAGACGGAAGGAGGCCTCCGAGGCGCATCACACTGCAGGGGGTGAATCAGGCTGGGAAGCGAGAGGCATAAAATGGAGCCTGGGGCAGCGGAAGGAAGGTGGGCTGCGAGCCTGGGGGACCTTGCCTCGTGCCCTGTGTTTGCTGTGCGTTAGCTGGGCGAACTCGTGCCCATTACATGGGCTGCCTGAGCCTTGGATTTCCTGTTTGCAAAGCGGGGCTGTTGACACCTACGTTAGCGGTTGATAGGAAGATTATAAATAAGAAACGTTCGTGAAGCATTCAGCGTTTTGCAGGCTTCGGTGAACTCTATCATCTATTTAAATTTATTTTGCCCTTATTTGGGGGACTCTCATAGAGAACAGATTTTCATTCCTATTTAGAAAAATCTTTTTTTTTAAAGATTTTATTTATTTATTCGACAGAGATAGAGACAGCCAGCGAGAGAGGGAACACAAGCAGGGGGAGTGGGAGAGGAAGGAGCAGGCTCATAGCGGAGGAGCCTGATGTGGGGCTCGATCCCATAACGCCAGGATCACGCCCTGAGCCGAAGGCAGACGCTTAACCGCTGTGCCACCCAGGCGCCCCTAGAAAAATCTTTTGTTAATCAAGGTCCCACCGTTCTTCACTGATGAACCAAAAACCTTCACAGGCTCTGTGAAGAAGGGGATAGGAAGCCAGTAGTCACCTGACTGAATACCTTGTTTTTCTATGTAAGTGGGCAAATAGATCCGTATATCGAGAAATGTCTGGAAAGCTGTACACCAAAAATGTCAATGATGGTTATCTCTGGGACATGAGAGTTCAGAAGATTTTATGCTTTCGACTTTGTACTTTCTCTATTGTTTGGATTTTTTTTTACAGAGGGTGCCCAAAACCTTTTTTTTTTTTTTTGGTATTTACCAAAAAATGAAACAAGCAAAAAATCATTAAAGGCCTTCTGGCCCCTAATGTATTTTACTCCTGAAAATCTAGCAGAAAGCCCAGGGTTGGCCATATGAATGGAGTGGTAGGGAAGCTCTAAACTGGATCTTTTAGACGCTGTTCCCTGAACCAGGCCCTCTGATGCTGAGCCATCCAGGAAATGTTCTCATTTAACCCCTTGAACCACGTGTGAACTGCATGTGAATATCACCATTTTAAAGATGAGGAAATTGTGAAAGAGAGGTTACACGAGTTGCCCAAGCCCACATTTCTGGCATGTAGCACTGCCAGAATGCAAACTAGATCTGTCTGATTCCATTACTAGTGTTTATCAAACTGTATTCCGTGGAACACTGTGTTCTCTGAGCGGTTATAAGTAATCTTCAAAATAAGAATAAGTTTGCAGTGGGGCTCCTGGGTGGCTCAGTCATTAAGCATCTGCCTTTGGCTCAGGTCACAGTCCCAGGGTCCTGGGATCGAGCCCCACATCGGGCTCCCTGCTCAGCGGGAAGCCTGCTTCTCCCCCTGCTTGTCTTCCCTCTCTCGCTGTCTCTGTCTGTCAAATAAATAAATAAAATCTTAAAAAAACAAAGAATAAGTTTGCTGTAACAATCTACATTAGCATATATTGAGTTTCTCGGAAGTCATTCATCAAAAGAACTCTTTATTGCTTTTTCTTTTATATTTATTTAATCCTATTTACTTTCAAAATGATTTTACCACGGATTCCTTTCATTCCCAGGGTTTTGTTTGTTTGCTTGTTTCCGTTTGGGGAACACGAATTAACACCTCATAAATATAATAGTCTGCATAACACCAGACCTGTCTTGTCGTGGCTCCAAGATTGGATCACACGAGGCTGGGTGGAATCGATAGCTTCTTGAAGCTTCTGTCCCAAACTTAGCTACTTCTTGATTGAATTCAGGACTAGATATGATGGCCCTGCAAAAATGGGCCAAAAAAAAAAAAAAGGAGTGATTGAAGTAGAAATCCACACGACAGTTTACTAGCCCAGGATCTTTGCTTGGAGGGAACTAAAAAGTGAACTTCATCCCTGGCCACAGTTAACTGGAGTTTGGTCACAGGGGTTTCCTGGCAGCTGACGTCAGGGACTTTCTTCACCGAGCCATGAGTCATGCCGCAGAGTCTGACTGCAGAGGCGCTAGTTCTTTTTTCTTTTTAATTTGTTTTTATTATGATGATACGTTAGTCACCACACAGTACATCATTAGCTTTTGGGGTAGCGTTCCATGATTCATTGTGTCAGTTCTTCCAGACCGTTGGGTTGGAAGGGGCAGGAGCCCAAGAGCTGATGTGGTCACAACGAAGAAAGGAAGGGGAAACGGAATGTCATTCTGTCTGGGTTAATAAGAGAACTGGGGCCACGCACGTGGTAGAAGCAGTGACAATCTTCACCAAATGGGCAGCTTTCTCCTTCAACCAGTGGGAGTCTGAGCACATGGCAAATCAGGGAAGGAGAAAGAAGAGGTGCTTCTTCCCATCTGTGAGGGGAAAAATCAGTAGGGATAGTGCTTCATTCGTTAGTGTTCTGTGGACCATTTGATTACAGGGGCCTGAAGCAGTGATCACGGGTTCCCAGGATGTTGGGGTGGCGGTGACCCTAGGAGGCATCTGGCCCAATCTTCTGTGTAAGTTATCTGCCCACATCCAAAAGATTAGTCTGTTGGAGGAATAAATCTCAAGCCCGGGGCTTCTGATGCTGCAGTGTCATGTTGGCTCCACCAAACCAGATTCTTTAATTGACAAAGGCTTACTGAACAGTCTTAGACTGTGTTAGATCTCAAGGATTCAAAGACGAATAAACTCCCACCCTCAAGGAATTCACATTCTAGAGAGGAAAGAGATATTATAAAACAAAGAGGCTAGTACAATAACCAAGATGTGTGGGTATTACGGGCACTCCTTGTGGGTTGGGTGCAGAGAAATAAATACAATCAGAGAGGCCTTCCTGGAAGAGTGACAGTGGCGTTGAGTGTCAGGATGAATAGTGGCTAACCAAACTAAAGGGTTAGAGGGAGAGAAAGCAGCAAATTCCAGCAAAGAACCCCATGAGCACAGGTAAAAAAGGAGGCACTGAGATAAGTAGTCAATGTTGATTGCTAGATTTTAAACAGCAGCATTATCAACAGTAGCCAAATAAGGAAAGAACCCATGTGTCCATCGGCTGATGAATGGATAAAGAAGATGTGGTATAGATGTACAATGGAATATTACTCAGCCATCAGAAAGATGAAATCTTTGGGGTGATGGGCACTAAGGAGGGCATGTGATGTGATGAGCACCTGGTGTTATTTGCAACTGATGAATAACTGAACTCTGCATCTAAAACGAATGTACTATATGTTGGCTAATTGAATTTAAATAAAAAATATATTTTAAAAAAAGAATGAAATCTTGCCATTTGCAACGACTTGGATAGAGCTAGAGTGTATGATTTCACTCACATGGAATTTAAGAAATGAAACAGGTGAACATAGAGGAAGGAAGGAAAAAAAAGAGAGGGAGGCAAACCATAAGAGAGTCTTAACTACAGAGAACAAACTGAAAGTTGATGGAGGGAAAGGGGGGTGGGGATGGGCTAGATGGGGGATGGGCATTAAGGAGGGCACTTGTGATGAGCCTTGAGTGTTGTGAGTGATGAATCACTAAATTCTACTCCTGAAAACAATATTACACTATATGTTAATTAACTAGAATTTAAATAAAAACTTGATGCAAACAAACAAAAATAATGATCGTTCTTCTCCCACCATAAATAAACAAATGAATAATTGAAAAAAAAAGTGTTGACAAGGATGTGGAGAAAACGAAACCTGGTGCACTGTTGGTAGAAATATAAGTTGGTGCAGCCCTTATGGAAAACACTATAGAGGTACCTCAAAAAGTTCAAACTAGAACTACCATATGATCCAGGAATCCCACTTCTGGGTATATACTCAAGTGAATTGAAATCAGGATCTCGAAGAGATACCTGCATTCCCATTTTGCAGCATTATTCACAAAAGCCAAGATATGAAACCTCTCATCTCATAGATGAGACAAACCATATGATAATAAATCTAAATGTTCATCAACACATGAATGAATAGAGAAAATGTGGTACATACAATGGAATATTATTCAACCTTAAAAAAGAAGGAATTCTTGACATTTGTGACATCACGGAGAGACCTGGAGGACTTTATGCTAAGTGAAATAAGCACGACAGAGAAAGACAAATACTGTATAGTGTCACTTATATGCGGGATATAAGATAGTCAAACTCATGGAAGCATAGGGTCAAATGGTGGTTGCTACCAGCGTGGGATAAAGGTAAATAGGGAGGTGACAGTCAAAGGGTACAAAGTTTCAGTTGCACAAAATAAATAAGTTCTGAAATCTTATACAGCATAGTGACTATAGCTAACGATGCAGTATTGTACCTTCAACATTTTCTAAGAGAGTAGATCTTCTATTAAATATTAATATCACAAAAAATAAAAATAACAAGAGTGGGGATGGGAGGAAACTTCCGGAAATTATGGATATGTCTATGGTTTTGATGGTGGTGATGGTTTCATGAGTGTACACTTACCCCAGACTCATCGAGTTGTATATGTTGGTATGTACGGTATTTTTATATATCATTCATATCTAAAGGGCTTTTATAAATTAAATAAAAAATAAAATATCAGCCAGGGGATGTTGCCATCAATTTGGAGAGATGGACGGGGGCAAATTAGGAAGGACTTTTTGACATGCACATACACACATAAAACCATCACTACATCAAGGGGTGCCTGGGTGGCTCAGTCGGTTAAGCATCTGCCTTCGGCTCAGGTCATGATCCCAGTGTCCTGGGATCAAGCCCCACGTTGGGCTCCCTGCTCAGTGGAGAGCCTGCTTCTCCCTCTTCCTCTGCCTACCGCTCTGCCTACTTGTGCTCTCTATCTCTCTGTCAAATAAATAAATAAAATCTTTTAAAAAATCACCATATATTGTAATTTATCTAAAAGTGCTGTATTCCATAATTATTTTTAAACATCAGATGGTTTACATAACTAGAACATGATAGATGTCTCATACATTAAAAAAAATCACTACATTAAAATAACAAACATTCATCACTTCTAAAAGATTATTCATGGTCTTTTGCCTTTTCCTGACTGTCCCTATTCTCCTTTTATTTACCTAATTCCCGTACCACCACCACTTTCCTCTGCCTCTATCCCCAATAATTTTTTTATAATAATATTTTTTATTATATTATGTTAGTCACCATACAGTACATCTTTGGTTTTTGATGTAAAGTTCCATGATTCATTAGTTGCATATAACACCCAGTGCACCATGCAATACGTGCCCTCCTTACTACCCATCACCGGCCTATCCCATTCCCCCACCCCCTCCCCTCTGAAGCCCTCAGTTTGTTTCTCAGAGTCCATAGTCTCTCATGCTTCATTCCCCCTTCTGATTAGCCCCCCTTTCTTTATCCCTTTCTTCTCCTACCGATCTTCCTACTTCTTATGTCCCATAAATGAGTGAAACCGTATGATAATTGTCTTTCTCTGCTTGACTTATTTCACTTATTAGCATTATCTCCTCCAGTGCTGTCCATGTTGCTTTTAATTTATATTTCCCTAATGATTAATGAAGTAGAGTACTTTTTCATGTACATATTTTCCATCCATGTATCTTCTTTGGTGAACTATCTGTTCAGATCTTTTGTCCATTTTTTTTCTTTTGTCCATTTTCACATTGGATTGTTTGCCTTCTGAATTTTGAGAGAATGCCCTCAAAGTCCACCTTGTTGTCACAAATGGTAGGATTTCCTTCTTTCTCATGGCTGAATAATACTTTTATATATTTATACCACATTTTTATAAGATTTTATTTATTTGTTAGAGAGAGAGCACAAGCAGGGGGAGCAGAGGCAGAGGGAGAAGCAGGCTCCCCACTGAGCAAGGAGCCCAATGCAGGACTCAATCCCAGGATCCCGGGAACACAACCAGAGCCAAAGGCAGATGCCCAACCAACCGAGCCACCCAAGCATTCCTAGACCACATTTTTTAATTTTTTAATTTTTATTTTTTTAAAGATTTTATTTATGTATTCAACAGATATAGAGACAGCCAGCGAGAGAGGGAACACAAGCAGGGGGAGTGGGAGAGGAAGAAGCAGGCTCATAGCGGAAGAGCCTGATGTGGGGCTCGATCCCATAACACCGGGATCACGCCCTGAGCCGAATGTGGGGGTGCAGATATCTCTCTGAGACCATGATTTCCTTTCCTTTGATATATACCCAGAAGTGGAATTGCTGGATTGTATAGTAGTTCTATTTTTAATTTTCTGAGAAACCTCCATGCTGTTTTTCATGGTGGCTGTAACCAAATTACAGTCCCATGAATGATTCACGAGGGCTGTCTTTCTCTATATCCTCTCACCAGTTGTTGTATCTTGTCTTTTTGATGATGACCTTGTAACAGATATGAGGTGATATCTCACTGCAGTTTTCTTTTAAAGATTTTATTTATTTATTCGATAGAGATAGAGATAGCCAGCGAGAGAGGGAACACAAGCAGGGGGAGTGGGAGAGGAAGAAGCAGGCTCACAGCGGAAGAGCCTGATGCGGGGCTCGATCCCACAACGCCGGGATCACGCCCTGAGCCGAAGGCAGACGCTTAACCACTGTGCCACCAGGTGCCCCTCTCACTGCAGTTTTGATTTGCATTTTCCATCTTGATGATTAGTAATGTCGAGCTGCTTTTTTTATACCTGCTGGCCACTTGTATGTCTTTTTTGGAAAAATGTCTATTCACTTCCTCTGGCCATTTGTAAATCAGATTTTTGTTTTTGTTTCTTGCTATTGAATTGTATGAGTTCTTTATATATTGTGAATATTAATCTCTTATCAGATATATGATGCAAATATTTTCTCCCACTAAGTAGGTTGCCTGTTCATTTTGTTGATGGTTTCCTTTGCTGTGCAGACCCACTCATTTATCTTTGCATTTTTTGCCTTTGTTTCTGGTGTCATATCCAAGAAATCTTTGCCAAGGCCAATGTCAAGGTTTCAAGTCTTACATTCAAGTCTATAATCCATTTTTTAATTCTTTATTTAAATTCAGTTAGGTAACATATAGTGCATTAGTTTCAGGTGTAGAATTTAGTCATTCATCAGCTGCATATAACACCCGGTGCTCATTACATCAAGTGCCCTCCCTAATTCCCATCCTGAATTATCCCATCCTCCCACTTACCTCCCCTCCAGGAACCCTCAGTTGGTTTCCTAGAGTTCAGCATCTCTTATGGTTTGCTCCCCTCTCTGTCTTTATCTTACTTTTCTTTCCCTTCACCTATGTTCATCTGTTTTGTTTCTTAAATTCCATATGAAAGTGAAACCATATGGTATTTATCTTTGACTGACTTATATCACCTAGCATAATATCCTCTAGTTCCATTCACATTGTTGCACACAGTAAGATTTCAGTCTTTTTGATGGCTGGGTAATATTCCATTATATATCTCCCACACCTTTATCCATTCATCTGTAGATGGACATTTGGGATCTTTCCATATTTTGGCTATTGTGGACATTGCTGCTATAAACATTGGGGTACATGTGCCCCTTTGAATCACTATTTTTGTATCAAGTCTATAATCCATTTTTATTTTATTTTTGTAACTGGTGTAAGGTAGTGGTCTTACTTCACTCATTTGTTTGCAGCTGACCCGTTTTCCCAACACCATTTATTGAAGAGACTGTCTTTTCCCCATTGTATGTTCTTGGCTTCTTCGCTATAAATAAATTAACTGTATATGCATGGATTTATTTATTTTTTATTACCATAGCTTTGTAATATAATATAATTTGAAATCAGGAAGTGTAGTTTTGTTTTTCTTCCTTTGGCTATTCAGGGTCCTCTGTGGTTCCACATAAATTTTAAGATTGTTTCTTCTGTATCTGTGAAAAATGCCACTGAAATGTTTATAGGTATTGCATTCAATCTGTGGATCACTTTGGGTAGTGTAGACATTTTAACAATATTATTTCTTCCAATCCAGGAACACGGACTATCTTTCCATTTATTTGTGTCTTCTTAACATTTCTTTCATCAATGTCTTGTTTTCAGTGTCTAGATCTTTTACCACTTTGGTTAAACTTATTCCTAAGCATTTTCTTCTTATTCATGCAATTTTAAATGGGATTGTTTTCTACTTTTTCTGATAATTCATTACTAAATGTTCTTTGACCCAATTGGGACATACCTGGAGACCTTAGACCATTTCATTTACTTGCTATTAATACGGTTAGAGTTGAGCATATTTGTTTTCTCTTTGTCCCATCTTCCTGTTTGTTTTCTATTTTCCCCATCTGTTCTCGGTTTTTGTCTTAGTCTGCGCAGGTTGCTATAACACAATACGACAGACTGGGTAATTTACAAACCACAGAAATCTATCTCTCCCAGTTCTGGAGACTGGAAGTCCAAGATCAGGGTGCTAACATGGTCAGGTGAGGCCACCCTTTTGGGCTGCATACTTTTTGTTGTGCCCTCACAAGATGGAAGGAGCAGGAAGCTTTCTGGGGTCTCTTTTATAAGACCTCGAATCTCATTTAGGAGGGTTCCACCCTCATGACCTAATTGCCTCCCAAAGGCCCTACCTCCTTACACCATCATGGGCATTAGGATTTCAACATATAAATGTTGTGAAGACACAAACATTCAGACCATAGCAGTTTCCTTTTTACTCTTTTTTTTTTCAGACTTCTTTCAAATAATCCAGTATTTTTTAAAAAAATTTATCTCCTTTGTTGGCTTTTTTTATGATAATTTTTTATTATGTTATGTTAGTCACCATACAGTATATCCTTAGTTTCTGATGTAGTGTTCCATGATTCATTATTTGCGTATAACACCCAGTGCACCATGCAATACGTGCCCTCCTTACTACCCATCACCAGCCTATCCCATTCCCCCACCCCCCTCCCCTCTGAAGCCCTCAGTTTGTTTCCCAGAGTCCATAGTCTCTCATGGTTCATTCCCCCTTCTGTTTACTCCCCCTCCATTCTTCCCTTCCTTCTCCTACCGATCTTCCTATTTCTTATGTTCCATAAATGAGTGAAACCATATGATAATTGTCTTTCTCTGCTTGACTTATTTCACTTAGCATAATCTCCTCCAGTCCCGTCCATGTTGCTGCAAATGTTGTATAATCGTTCTTTCTGATGGCTGAGTAATATTCCATTGCTGGCTTATTTTTTAAAGGTTTTATTTACTTATCCTTTGCTGACTTATTAATTATAATTTTTCGTTTTGCTATTTTGGAGGCCGCCTTATGGTTTATACTGTACATCTTTAATTCATCACAGTCTATCTTCAGGTAGCATTATCACACCACATAATAGAACCTTAGAGTATCCTTCCATTTCTCCCTTCCCAGAGAGTTCCTTTAAGACTAAATAATCATGGGTTCCATTTACTGAGTATGGCCATATATCAGTCTCTGTTGTAAGATCATTTAATCTTCACATCCACTGTAGGAGGTGTAAGTATTACCCCCATTTTACATAGGAATAAATTGTGACTAGAAATGTTAAATAAGTTTCCAAATCTCACATAGCTGTTTAGTGGCATGTGTGAGAGTTGAATTCAAGTGTGGCCTCAAAGCCTATGTAGTAAATCATCGTACTTTTTTTTTAACCTCCTAAGTATATACGAACACACTTATAGTCAATTTTATTCTAACTCAGCTAACCTATTGATGACGAATTAAGAATAATCCTGAGTGTCAAAACAAGAAGGAGAAAGGGAACGAGAAGGACAAAATAGGGAAAAGGAAAGTAATATGAGATAAATATATATATTTGGTCTTTTCAACAGAGATTATTCTATTGGGGAACACAAATAGCTCATCAGGCTTATCAACAGCCTAGATGACCTATCCCTTGAGACCATCTGGTTTCTGGATACCTTTCTTTTTTTTAAGATTTATTTATTTATTTATTTATTTATTTATTTATTTATTTGACAGAGAGAGAGAGGCAGCAAGAGCGCAAATACAAGCAGGGGGAGTGGGAGAGGGAGAAGCAGGCCTCCCGCTGAGCAGGGAGCCCTACGCGGGGCTCAATCCCAGGACCCCAGGATCATGACCTGAGCCGAAAGCAGATGCTTAACGACTGAGCCACCCAGGCGCTCCTGATTTCTGGATACCTTGATACTGTTAAGAGGGTACAGGCAATGGATTGGACAAGCAATCTGTATACTAAAAAAGGCATAGTTCTAATGGGAAAAAAACCCAATAAAATGAAATTCTGCTTGATATAGCCATCTTATGTGTGGTTTTAAAATATAAGTTACTCTATATAACCCAATCGTGTCTGAGAGAAAACTCAGAATGGTGTTTCCAGATCGCTGGAACTGAGGACAAGGCCTTGCACATTAATGTTCTTGCTGAGAAAATGAAATTATATATTTTTTAAACCAAGCTCCCATTGCTATCTTTTTTCACTTCTCCATTGGATATTTGATAGCTCGTTTTATCTCTTCTGTAAGATTGACATCTCCGGAAAGATAGCTGCTGCGTAGTCACAGTTATATCTCCCACAATATCTAGAGCAAAAGACATCTTAAATGTTTCTTCAGTAAAAGAATGAATCATACATAGGTGTGTTCCCCCATTTTCATGTGGAGTGGTTTATAGACCAAATGTAGTATTTACATGCATCTCAGGCATTTAAGGAACTGGCTGATCAAGTCGCTGAGGTCCGCAGCTGATTAATTCCTGACCCCTGGGCTGCCTTCTTGAGTAAATACCCAAGTACTAGTCTCTGAGCATCGGTCTAGTGTGTGTTACCGGGACTCTCCTCCAAGAGCAGCCCTATTGCTTTTCTTTACAGTGCTTAATTCAGTGAGAAGAATTCTTGGCTTGCTGAATTGGAGCAAAAGTGAGTGTCCAAGATAACCAATTGGTACCTGAGTTCAGAGTCTGGGAAAACATGGAGTTTGAGGAAACTTCCCAGAGGAGGGTCACAGCTCAAACCCAAAGTGATGCTGGAGATCTTGAACCCTGAGCATTTATGCCGTCTGTGCACTGGTGCCACCGTACAGAGCCAGGTGACTTACTTCCTCTTTTTTTTCCTTTGACTTTTTAGGGTAAGAATATCCCAGCATGGGCATGAGTGGCTTGAAATTGCTGAAGTACGTTCTGTTTTTCTTCAACTTGCTCTTTTGGGTAAGTGTGCCTCTTCTGACCATGAGGAGCCCATCTCCTCCCAGCTACACTCTATTTCTCTCTCCTCTGCAGAAGAGCCTGGTATGGAGAGCAACCCATGCATGTCTGAATGGCATGCCCAGCTTACAACAAGGGAATAATAATTTCCCCTCTTCCCATCCTGCCATTGTATAAGTCTGTAAAATTGAAAAGTACCAGTGCAGTTATCTTTTTTTTATTATGTTCAGTTAGCCACCATATAGTACCTCATTAATTTTTGATGTAGTGTTCAATGATTCAATAGTTGCGTGTAACACCCAGTGCTCATCACAACACGTGCCCTCCTTAATACCCATCATCCGGCTACCCCATCTCCCCACACCCCTCCCCTCTGAAACCCTTAGTTTGTTTCCCGGAGTCCAGAGTCTCTCATGGTTTGTCTCCCTCTCTGATTTCCCCCCCTTCAGTTTTCCCTCCCTTCCCCTCTGGTCTTCCATGCTCTTCCTTATGTTCCACGTATGAGTGAAACTATATGATAATTGTCTTTCTCTGCTTGGCTTATTTCACTTATAATCCCCTCCAGTTCCATCCATGTTGATGCAAATGTTGGGTAATCATCCTTTCTGATAGCTGAGTAATATTCCGCTGTATATATGACCACATCTTCTCTATCCAGCGCAGCTATCTATAGGCATGCTATTTCTCTCTCTGAGGACTTCAGGCTACTATTGCTCACTGCTGACATCTATGGGTGAGAAACCTGAGACTCCACATTCTGTGTATAAATAACACTTTCTTGGTCCCTCCTCCCCCTAATCCCTTGGATGAATTGAAAGGAATGTCTCCTTTTCTGGGAAGGTTTCACAGTATGAAATTTAGCTATCGAATTTCAAATACAGAATCACTTTGCACTCATACGCTCATGGAAGATTCTTAAAAGTTTGGCTTCTCTAGTGTTCTGCCTAGCAAGATAAACTGCTCAACCAGGGCATCCCCTCTACATGGTGTAGTTTCCAAAGGGAAGACCATGTGTAAGATGTTGTGGGAACAAGGAGTAGCGGATCTGAAGCATGAAGATACTATATTACTCACAATGAGCTTCTCCTGGTATCTGATACGGGTAGGACGAAGCAGGAGTGGGACATCACGGGAGGAGAGTAGGATCACCTCTTTTCTAGGTGCATGGGGAAAGCTGGGTAAAGAGGTTGTTCATGAGAGTCTTGCTAGAGCCAATGGAAAGATGTGATTTTTTTTTTTGATTCATTGGTGGCAAAACTTCTTCATTTTAAAAAATTTTTTATGTTCATTTAGCCAGCATATAGTACATCACAAGTTTTTGATGTAGTGTTCAATGATTCATTAGTTTTGTATAACACCCAGTGCTTATCACAACACGTGCCTCCTTAATACCCATCACCCGGTTACCCCATCCCCCCACCCCAATCTCAAATGAGAATGTGAGCAGATATTCAAGAGTGCTGTGGGATTCTTTCTTTCAGTTCTGTGGCTGCCTCATTTTGGGCTTTGGGATCTATCTCTTGATCCACAACAACTTCAGCCTACTCCCCTCCCTCACATTGGGCAATGTGCTTATCATCGTGGGCTCCATTATCATGGTGGTGGCCTTCCTGGGCTGCATGGGCTCCATCAAGGAGAACAAGTGTCTGCTTATGTCGGTGAGTCTCTTGCAGTAGACGGGGTACCCTAAGTAGAGCGACATGATGCCTTAAGCCCCAGGCAAGATGTTCCCTGGTGGCTAACCTATGGGCACAGGGAAATCATAAGAACATAAGACTGGCACTTCAGGCCAGCCAGATCTGTCCAGACCAATAGTATTATGTTTCTGACTGGGGTCCCAGGGATAGGTGGAAGAAGACATTGCTATCCTCCTTGGGATTCATTGTACAGTGTTAATAATGACCTTTGTCATAATTTACCTTCATGGAATTTTATCTCTTCATGTCTGGTTGGAATCATGTGTCATCCATCTGCCTAAATGCTTTTCACATTAGTATGTATTTTTAGGATCTGAGTCAGAGTCACTAACTGATGGAAAATCTAGTCTCTAGATTCTTCTGAGTACCGTGACCCTCCTAAAATGGCAGGAGATGCTTCTCTACCTCAAATCTGCACAGGATACATGTTGTGCTTCCCATGATGTGATGACCTGACCTAAGTGAGGACCTAGGTGGCAGCCACTGTGATCTCACATGAGAGATGCTAGAGCTTCTCCATTGTTCCCTGTCAGTTGAGTGTCCTGAAGAGCACCTTTAGGCTTGGGTTTTATCTGTAAGCTCTATGATCTCTAAGTGCACCCAGAACAGTGCTTGATATAACAGTGCCACTCCATCCATAGTAAGGGTTTCCAGTCACCTTGGTTCTTCCTTAAGTCATTTGGTTAATCTTCTTTCCCTTATGGATCAACTCTTCAACTGGAGCCAAGATGTGGAATAAAAAAAGTTCCTGTTCTCTGTTCCCAGATTAATGGCAAAAGGTGGGAGATGATAGAGGGAAAATGTTAAACAGGTTGAAGCAGTCAAAATTCATGTCGGGATAAAAAGGTGAAGGAGAATAAGGGAAAATGTGTTTTCTGCTGTGTGTGATTAGCATAAAGGGAGTAAGCATCTACAGTTGGAGATAAATAAGGGTTAGGACCGTGATTAGAATACCTCTTCTCCCCATCTGTACAGGGCTCCTCTCAACTTCCACCATCACCTGTCCCAGACCCCAAACTAGCCCTGATCTTGCAGAAAGGACAGGCCCCAAACTCTAAAGACACATAGCTTCTGCTCTTTTGCTCAACTGTTTCAAAAAGCTCATGCCAAAATTGCTTCACTGATTCAACAAATAATATTGCATACTCATTATGAGCATGGAGCTGTATAGGCACATGAGAAGGGGAGAAGTTAGAAGACAGCTGATCCACCCTTTAGGGACTTGAAGTCTAGTTGTAGAAAAACAGCACATAGACCTCACTAAACAAGACGCTTATGAAGGTCTGAGCAAGCAGGACTAGGAACTTCTGTCCATGGGTGGAGACACACCTAGATGCTCCCAGGGTGGAGAGGGAGTGAGGGAAGAACTAGGATCAGTGCTATGAGCATGTCTCTGCTTTTCCTCAGTTCTTTATCCTGCTGCTGATTATCCTCCTTGCTGAGGTGACCATGGCCATCCTGCTCTTTGTGTATGAACAGAAGGTAAGCGATAAAGAGCAACTCATTGTTGTGTTTCTGACCGTAGAGAAGAAGTCCTGTAATAGAGTTAGAGGCAAAGTGGAAGAATGGAAGAAAGACAGTAATTGTAAATGGGGAGGGTAAAAATTTCATGAAAGATTGCAATTTAATCATGCTTTGAAAGATGAAGGGGAAGAGCAGTAAAAACAAGTTTATCTTCCTCCTACTTCCTTTTCTCCATGTATTTGGCAGTAGAAAATGTCTGTCTCCATGCCCAAGAGAGCCCATGGTTTGATTGTCTTCCACTGAAACACCAGAGTTCTGGAAGGACAAAAGACTACTATGTACTTCTTCCTAGAATGCTATCTCAGTCTCGGCACTTCTCCCTGTAAATAAACTCCCTCTCCTCGCTTCCTTAGCTCTGAGGAGATCATTTGGGAGGGAGGAGAAATGGAACCACCAGCCATTATTAGAAATTGCTTGTCCTTGAACTCACTTGCTTTTTGTAATGTCTTCTCTGCTGGAATATGCCCCTCCCAGTTGAATAGTTATGTGTCTAAGAGCCTGACTGACAGCATCCAGCGATACCACTCGGACAACAGCACCAAGGCAGCATGGGATTCCATCCAGTCGTTTGTGAGTACAGACGGAATCCTCCTCAGCTCAGCCCAGACTTAATTTTCCAACCTCAGTGCCTAGAGGCTAAAGGGACTTCCTTTCCGAAGGGTCCAGAATCTAGGGTCTGCAGCCCCTAGGTCCAAAATAATGTTTAACAGTCACAAACAGGGATCAGTCTGATTGGTACAAAGTTCTCTACATTCTCTCATCCTTCGCGTTCTCAGGTAGGCTCATTGTCTAAGCCCTACTAAGATCTAAGGAGGACCCAAATGTCAGACTGAATCCCCTGTGTGCTTCATTTTTCATCTGTAAAATGTAAATAAGTTAAACATGCCCTTTCTACTTCAAGGAGTCTTATGTGAATGAAATGGTATAATGGATTTGAAAATATTTTGTTCTAAGGAGCCATAGTGGTTAAACCAATTCTGTATTTTCCACTAGAGTCAGATATGAAGGGCCCACATTTTCTCCAAGTTCCAGTTTTCCTTCTGTTGACTTTCTAACCATTATGTTTTTTTGGGGGGGGGGGGGTTGGCTTTTAGCTGCAATGTTGTGGTGTAAATGGCACGAGTGATTGGGCCGGTCACCCACCAGCATCTTGCCCCTCAGATCCACAAGTTCAGGTAATTTTTTGGCAACTTTTCTGTTATTAGCCCCTTTGGTTAAACTTTCAATTATCTTAGAAACTCCAGTCATACAGGTCTTAGTCCTCCCAACCAGAAGCAAGGAACCTTGGATAGAATAGAAGCCAGGGAGAAAACCCAAGTAACTAGACAAATTAGACAAAAGTTGTCCAGACAACTAAAGAAAAGGAAGAAAAAAAAAAGAAACAAGCTCATTAGTCTAGAGATGCCATCACAAATCTTGCTACCCTAAACTATTACATTAGAGGGGAAAAGTTTATGTGATAGTGGCCTAGGATTATATCTACATTTTTCTTGAGCAAGAGGTAGGTCTTATGGTTGAAAGTGAAAATTGTAAAGTTGAGGTAGAAAACTTCCCCCTCTTCCTGTTTCTCTGCTCTTCTTCCTTGGAAATGTCAACATCCAGCCCCTTGGTGAAATGAATCATAAGTAAAGGAGTCTGGAGTTGAGGGAGAGAGAGTTGGTAGAACTGTTCAAACAGCCTGCCCACTTAATTCAGACCTCCAGCCTAGGCCCAGAGAAGAAGCCAAGATTGTATCCCAACGAGATTAAGTTCCTAAATTCTGTTACCTGGTGTTATTCACCTTGGGATTGTTTGAAAATCTCCAGAAATGTTGAGGTCTATGAAGAAAGAATGAGACAGTCATCAACTAGCCCTTCCCTGGAGCTTGGTAGGGCCATGATAGATTCAGGTTTCAGCAGAAGCTGAAATGCAACGAATCCTAGAATTGCATAGGCTATCTCCCCATTTATTTGTCCCAAGTCAGCAGTGGATGTTTAAAGAACGTAAGGACATCTATTGGTGAAATGCCTCTCAGGAGCTAGTTTAACTGTGTGTAGAAATCTAGGATTTCCACAGTAGGTGCCACTGCGATGACAACGCCACCAGAAAAGTCTGTAGTCTAATATTCTCTACTTTATGCCTGTTTCTTCATCCGTAGAAAGAAAACAAAGTGGCCTAAGTCTCTTGGCATAAGGCAAAATATAAACTATCTTCTGAAATTAGCTTCCTGATAAAGTTGAATAATGTAGCGGTATCCTTTGTACTTGTAATTTTTTCTAGGGTTGCTATGCGAAAGCAAAACTGTGGTTTCACTCCAACTTCCTGCACATTGGAATCATCACTATCTGTGTATGCGTGATCCAGGTAAGACCTTAATCATGGGACTATTGTGAAGATTAAAGTAGGTAAGTCGGGTAACGTTTTAGAACAGTACCAGGTACATGCTCGATAAATACGTATTTCCTCAGTCATGTGGGGAATGATGTCGTTACCAATTTAAAGCATACAGAAAATATGGTGCAAGATCTATCTGGTCAACTTATCCCTAAGAAATATGAGTGCTTTATAGTCAAATTAAAAGTCATCAAGCAGACCCCCACTTTAGTCATTCACTCAGCTGGTATGGAAAAGCTTGTGATGGGTAAACAATCTATGTGAAAAATTGGCCTTGTGTGCCAAGCAGGAGCTGATGATAAAAATCATCCATTTCCTCCTTGTTTCTCTGCTTAGCATGATAAGTCAGGGGCGAATTGCCGATAGTTCTGTGTTCTTTTTTATTGTGTGACATTTCTACTATTTTTATACCCAAGTATTTTGGGTATGTCACAGAATAGCTCAGATTTAATCAAGAAGCTCGGAGTGAAATCATTTTTCTCTGCTTAGAAACTAAGGAGTTTCAGGGCACAGGGAGAGAGACTCATTGCACAAAGTGTTGACTCGTGCAGTGCTTGACTATACAAGTGACTTCTTAAGGAGACAAAAATGTCCCAACACTCTATCCTCTACTGTTTTGACACCATCACCCCCACTACCATTCTAAAGCTAAAGGAGAGAATAGAGAAGGAATTGGAAGTAATGGCAGGAAGGGTGGTTCCAGTGTGATGGATACTTTCTTTTTCTCTGGGGCTAATCCCAGGGGTGTGGGAGAGATGGCTCCGACTATTAAGACCTCACATTTTCTCAACTCTTTTCTCAGGTGTTGGGGATGTCCTTTGCGCTGACCTTGAACTGCCAGATTGATAAAACCAGCCAGGCCCTAGGGCTGTGACATGATACTGCCTTGTGCTGGAGAGGCTTATTTCATCTCTGGAAACCCAAAATCGGTTATTCGCATGAAGCCCTAAATGATCACCTGTTGGCCTGGTGTCTTTGTCCCCCTCTCATCTTTTCCCTGTTTTGGTCCCTGTATCATAGAACCAGAAAGGAGGGTATTAGCCAGGCATTTCCCATCTCAGGCACCAGAACAAGAATTCACCCACTCGTGGGGCAGCTATGCCCTTCAAGGTGGTGACACTAATACCTGAGCATTTTTTGGACATGAGAAGCCAAGAGAAACTGCAGCACTAATGGTTCAAGATCAAAGGATGGGCCTGGGACTTACATTTTTGTATCTTCTTATTGTCAAATAAGGCTCTAGCCTCTAAAGCATGCCCAGTCCACTCTCCAAAGCCAAGCAAAAGACAAGCTGAAGGGAGCTCTGAGGCCAGACTCATTGGATCATTGTCACAACCCTCTGCTTCCTTTTGGCTGGGCCTGGGCCCTGGAATGACAGAGTACTTTTTCTCCAAAGGGTAAGGTTTCTTGCAACTTCCTTATTTAAGGGTCTTATTGATTCATTCTGTCCTTCCAGAAGAAACTGTCCAGTGTTTCATATCCTGACTTCAGCCAATCTCTTAGCCTTTGAGTTACATAGCTATGGAAGAATTCAACAGGACCAGTATCTCTGGTGGTTTAGCTGATAATCACATTCGTAAGAGTTCTGGTGTTATTTTTCTATCAAATAAGGTTTTGTTAATGTACTATTTTATCTCTTCAATAAATAAAATAGCTTATGATCTCAATCATTACATTCTCATTCCTATATTTCAAATATATTTTCTGCGACTCAGACTGATTGCCCTGCCAGCAAGCCAGGTATATTAGTTATCCATTGTTGCATAACAAATTATCCCAAAACTTAATGGCTGAAAACATACATGTATTATCTCACATTTTTTGTGAGCGATGAATCTGGGAGCAGCTGAGCTGCGTGATTCTGGATCATAGTCTCTCAAATGACTACAGCGTGTCAGCTAGGGCTGCATTTATCTGAAGGCTCAACCGGAAAAGGATCTACTTTCAAGATCTTCCATGCGCCTCTCAGTGGGCCTCAGTTCTTCGCCACATGCAACTTTCCACAAGGTTGCCTTATGACCTTACAGTTGGTTTCCCCCATTACAAAACATCCAAGAGAGAACATGAAATACAGTACCCCAAACAAGCCATAATTCTTTTATAACCCAACTCAGAAGTGCCATCACATCAATCCTGCCATATTATATCCCTTAGAAATGAGTCAAAAAGTTCAGTCCACACCCAAGGGCATAAGGTTACACTGGGTGTGAATACCAGGGAGCGGAAATCGCTGGGGGCCATCTTCGAGGTTGCCAACCACATGTCTTTTGGGCCAAGAAAAGCTTAATTGGATTGTTTATAAGCTAAATTAAATGATCTAATAACCATATGTAATAAATCATAAAATCAGAACATATCTAATACAGAACCAAATGTAGAGAAGGCAGAGAAAAGGAGAGAAGAATTGGGTTTTGTTCCTGAAGCTTTGTGTAGGATTTCCCACCTCCCTTTAAGGAAAATTGGTCAGTTTAGAGGTAGCTATAGGGGAACATTTGATACTATGCTTCTCTTCAGATAAAAGACAGATTCCTTATTATGTCGACCAGGACTTAAATGATATGTCCTACTCTTTTTTTTTTTTTTACTGTATCTGGATTTTTTTTTCTTTTAATTAATTTGCATTCTTTATTAAATTAATACATATGGATAGTTAAAATAAAAAATGAAAATTCAAATAGTTCTAAAAAAGGCTTATAATGAAAGCAGGAGTCTTTTAACCAATTCCTTCCCATGTGCCCGCACCCCAGGGCTAATGCAATCCATTTCCCCGATGCAGTCCCTTTCCGTGGGCTTAGCTGTTAAGTGTGATACTTACGGATGCCTTTCTCCATATTTTAAAATAATTCATTTGCAACTTATTGATTTATCCATTTTAGACATCATCTATGATTTACTTTATAGTGTAGTTGATTTAGCTTTGTGTTTTACTTTATTTTTTATTTTTTTATTTTTATTTTTTTATTTTTTATTTTTTTTATTAATGATTTTTATTTATATTATGTTAGTCACCATACAGTACATCCCCGGTTTCCAATGTAAAGCTCGATGATTCATTAGTTGCATATAACACCCAGTGCACCATGCAACACGTGCCCTCCTTACTACCCATCACCGGTCTATCCCATTCCCCCACCCCCCTCCCCTCTGAGGCCCTCAGTTTGTTTCTCATAGTCCACAGTCTCTCATGTTTCATTCCCCCTTCTGATTACTCCCCCTTTCTTTATCCCTTTCTTCCCCTACTGATCTTCCTAGTTCTTATGTTCCATAGATGAGAGAAATCATATGATAGTTGTCTTTCTCTGCTTGACTTATTTCACTTAGCATTATCTCTTCCAGTACCGTCCATGTTGCAGCAAATGTTGAGAATTCGTCTTTCTGATAGCTGAGTAATATCCCATTGTATATATGGACCACAACGTCTTAATCCAGTCATCTGTTGAAGGGCATCTCGGCTCCTTTCACGATTTAGCTATTGTGGACATTGCTGCTATGAACATTGGGGTGCATATGGCCCTTCTCTTCACTACGTCTGTATCTTTGGGGTAAACACCCAGTAGTGCAATGGCTGGATCATAGGGTAGCTCAATTTTTAACCTTTTAAGGGACCTCCACACTGTTTTCCAGAGTGGCTGTACCAACTTGCATTCCCACCAACAATGTAGGAGGGATCCCCTTTCTCCACATCCTCTACAACAGTTGTTGTCTCCTGCCTTGTCTATTTTTGCCATTCTAACTGGCGTAAGGTGGTATCTCAGTGTGGTTTTGATTTGAATTTCCTTGATGGCTAATGATTTTGAACATTTTTTCATGTGTCTGTTAGCCATTTGTATGTCTTCATTGGAAAAGTGTCTGTTCATATCTTCTGCCCATTTTTTTATTTGTTTATTTGTTTCTCGTGTATTGAGTTTGAGAAGTTCTTTGTAGATCTTGGATACCAGTCCTTTATCTGTAGTGTCATTTGCAAATATATTCTCCCATTCCATGGGCTGCCTCTTAGTTTTTCTGACTGTTTCCTTGGCTGTGCAGAAGCTTTTTATCTTGATGAAGTCCCATAAGTTCATTTTATCTTTTGTTTCTCTTGCCTTTGGGGATGTGTCATGAAAAAGGGTGCTTTGGCCGATGTCATAGAGGTTGCTGCCTATGTTCTTCTCTAGGATTTTGATGGATTCCTGTCTCACCTCGAGGTCTTTCATCCATTTGGAGTTTATTTTTGTGTATGGTGTGAGATAGTGGTCAAGTTTCATTCTTTTGCATGTAGCTGTCCAATTTTCCCAGCACCATTTATTGAAGAGACTGTCTTTTTCCCACCAGATGTTTTTTCCTGCTTTATCAAAGATTAGTTGCCCAAAGAGCTGAGGGTCCATTTCTGGGCTCTCTATTCTGTTCCATTGGTCTATGTGTCTGTTTTTGTGCCAGTACCATGCTGTCTTTGTGATCACAGCTTTGCAGTACAGCTCGAAATCCGGCATTGTGATGCCCCCAGCTTTGTTTTTCCTTTTCAACAGTTCCTTGGAGATTCGGGGCCTTTTCTGTTTCCATACAAATTTAAGGACTATTTGTTCCAGTTCTTTGAAAAATGTCATCAGTATTTTGATCGGGATAGCATTGAAAGTGTAGATTGCTCTGGGTAGCATGGACATTTTAACTATGTTAATTCTTCTGATCCATGAGCATGGAATATTTTTCCATCTTTTTATGTCTTCCTCAATGTCTTTCAAGAGTGATTTATAGTTTCTAGAATATAGGTCCTTTATGTCTCGGGTTAAGTTAATTCCAAGGTAATGTATGGTTTTTGGTGCTATTGTAAATGGGATGGATTCCCTAATTTCTCTTTCTTCAGTCTCGTTATTCGTGTATAGAAATGCAACTGATTTCTGAGTATTGATTTTGTATCCCGCCACATTACTGAATTGCTCTATAACTTCTAATAGTTTGGGAGTGGATTCTTTTGGGTTTTCCATATAGAGTATCATGTCATCTGCAAAGAGAGACATTTTGACTTCTTCTCTGCTGATTTGAATACCTTTGATCCCTTTTTGTTGTCTGATTGCTGTTGCAAGGACTTCTAGTACTATGTTGAATAATAGTGGCGAGAGTGGGCATCCTTGTCGTGTTCCTGATCTTAAGAGAAAGGCTTCCAGCTTTTCTCCATTGAGAATAATATTTGCTGTAGACTTTTCATAGATGGCTTTTATGAGATTGAGAAATGTACCCTCTATTCCTACACTCCGAAGGGTTTTAATCAGGAAAGGATGCTGTATTTTGTCAAATGCTTTTTCGGCATCAATTGAGAGGATCATATGGTTCCTGAGTCTTTTCTTGTTGATATGATGGATCACGCTGATCGATTTGCGAATGTTGAACCACACTTGCATCCCAGGTATGAATCCCACTTGGTCGTGATGGATAATCCTTTTAATGTACTGTTGGATTCTATTAGCCAGGATCTTGTTGAGGATTTTGGCGTCTATATTCATTAGGGAAATTGGTCTGTAATTCTCCTTTTTGATGGGGTCTTTGCCTGGTTTGGGGATCAAGGTAATATTGGCCTCATAGGATGAGTTTGGTAGCTTTCCTTCTGTTTCTATTTTTTGAAATAGCTTTAGGAGAATAGGTATTATTTCTTCTTTGAATGTTTGGTAGAATTCCCCAGGAAAACCATCCAGGCCTGGAGTTTTGTTATTTGGAAGGTTGTTTATCACTGACTCAATCTCTTCATAATTAATTGGCCTGTTTAAGAAATCAATTTCTTCCTGTTTCAATCTTGGTAGTTTATAGGTTTCCAGGAAGGCCTCCATCTCTTCCAGATTGCTCAGTTTTTTGGCATATACCTGTTGATAATAGTTTCTAATAATCCTTCCAATTTCATTGGTGTTGGTCATGATCTCTCCTTTTTCATTCATAATTTTAATAATTTGGGTCCTTTATCTTTTCTCTGGATAAGTCTTGCCAGTGGTCTGTCAATTTTATTGATTCTCTCAAAGAACTAGCTTCTAGTCCTGTTGATCTGCTCTACTGTACTTCTGGTTTCTAATTCATTGATTTCTGCTCTCATCTTTGTCAACTGCTTCCTCGTGAGTGGATTAGGCCTGTCCCTCTGTTGCTGTTCCAGCTTCTTGAGGTGAGAATATAAAAACTGCATTTTAGATTTTTCTATTCTTTTGAGTGAGGCTTGGATGGCTATGTATTTCCCCCTTAGGACTGCCTTTGCAGTATCCCATAGGTTTTGGACCGTTGTGTTTTCATTCTCGTTGGTCTCCATAAATTGTTTAAGTTGATTTTTGATTTCCTGGTTTATCAAGTCATTCCTGAGCAGGATGGTTCTTAGTCTCCAAGTGTTTGAGTTTCTTCCAAATTTTCCCTTGTGGTTGAGTTCCAATTTGGAAGCGTTGTGGTCTGAGAATATGTAGGGGATAATTTCAGTCTTTTGGTATCGGCTGAGACCTGTTTTGTGTCCCAGAACATGGTCTATTCTTGAGAATGTTCCATGGGCATTAGAATAGAATGAGTATTCTTTGGTTCTGGGGTGTAGTGTTCTATATATATCTATGAGGTCCAACTCATCAAGTATGGCATTCAAAGCCTTTGATTCTTTGCTTAGTCTTTGCCAGGGTGTTCTGTCTATTTCTGATAGTGGAGTGTTGAGGTCCCCTCCTATTAATGTATTTTTATCTATATGTCTTTTTATTCTGGTTAAGAGTTGGCTTGTGTATCTTGCTGCTCCCCTGTTGGGGGCATATATATTTATAATCGTCATATCCACTTGTTGAATACTTCCCTTACGAATAATATAGTGTCCTTCTGCATCTCTAACTATAGTCTCTAATTTAAAATCCAATCTATCTGATATGAGAATTGCTACCTCAGCTTTCTTTTGAGGTCCATTTGCGTGAAAGATGGTACTCCATCCCCTTACTGTCAGTCTGAATGCATCTTTGGGTTCGATATGAGTCTCTTGTAGACAGCAAATGGATGGGTCATTTTTTTTATCCAATCTGCAACCCTGTGGCGCATTATGGAAGCACTTAAGCCATTTAATATTAAGACTGAGTACTGAGAGATATGATTTTAATGATGCCATGTTGCCAGTAAAGTCTTTGTTTGTATCGGTTGTGACTTTCTTCTCTGTATCACTCTTGGGGCCTTTTTACCTTTATAGAACCCCCCTTAATATCTCCTGTAGGGCGGGTTTCGTGGTTATGAAATTGGTTAATGACTGGCGATTCTGAAATGTCTTTATTTCTCCATCAATTCTGAATGACAGCCTTGCTGGATAAAGGATCCTTGGCTGCATGTTTTTCTCTGAAAGATCTTTAAAAATGCCCCCCCAACCCTTTCTCTCATTCCAGGTCTGTGTAGACAGGTCTGACGTAATTCTGATGCTTTTGCCTTGGTACGTGAGAAATTTCTTTGCCCTGGCTGCTTTCAATACTGTATCCTTGGATCTAATATTTGCGAAATGCACTATGACGTGACGTGGCGTAGGTTTGTCGTGGTTGAGCTTGGGAGGGGTCCTCTCTGCCTCTTGGACACGAATGTTTGTTTCCCTCGCTAGATTAGGGACGTTTTCAGCTACAATTTGTTCAAATATCTCTTCTAGACCTCTGTTTTTCTCCACCCCCTCGGGGATGCCAATGATTCTGACATTGGATCATTTCATTGAGTCAGTAATCTCCCGTAACCTACATTCGTGGGCGTGGATTTTTTTAAGACCAGCTTCTATTTTCGTTTTTTCCTCTATTAACACATCCTCCAATTCACTAATACGTTCTTCTGTTTTGGTGACCCTGGCCGTCAGAGCCTCTGGTTTTGCCTGCATTTGGCTCATAGAATTTTTAATTTCTGTCAAATTTGCTCTCATTTCTGACCTTAGGGATTCTATATCCTCAGTAACCTTTTCGTTAATACTTTTTTCAATTGTACTCATCATTTTGACCATCGTTACTCTGAATTCCATTTCTGATAATTTGGTTACATTGATATCCATTATTTCTGTGGCAGAGGCCACAGACTCACTGTCTTTTCTTTGCGGGGGTGGGGGGGCTTCTCCTTCTTGTCATTCTGATGAGGAGAGGTTGCGTGGTTGTCCAGAGCCCAAATTATTGACTGGGTCCCAGGCCATGCCCCTTGTTTTATAGGGATCTTGGGGATGTAGGCTTCTTGTTTAAAGATTTTATTTATTTATATGTGGCAGAGAGCCAATCAGCGAAAGAGGGAACAGAAGCAGGGGAGTGGGAGAGGAAGAAGCAGGCTCCCAGCGGAGGAGCCCGATGAGGGACTCCTTTCCGGAACGCCGGGATCAAGCCCTAAGCCGAAGACAGGCGCTCCATGACTGCGCCACTCAGGTGCCCCGGGTTGTGGGCTTCTTGATTTTTCAGCCTGCCTTCTGTGTTCTGGGGGAGGGGCCTGCCGTGCCGATACTCAGGCAACCCTGTTTGGGTAGAGTCTCCGTGTCCCCTGCGAGGGGGGATGGGGATGGGCACTCCCTGAGCCGGTATTTCCAGGCTTTTGTTCTCTGGCGGCTTTCCCTGGCGGTTTGCTGTGGCTCTTCTGAGAGTCAGAGCAGCAGCGGCCGAATTTCAGCCTCTGTCACGGAACAGAGGGATTGCGGCCCGTTCTCCACTGATGTTCTGGCCACTTTAACTCTGTTACTGTTGGTGCTGCTCAACTCCGCAGCGTCCCGGGATGTGCGCCCCACACCCGGCGTCCCAGCCCTCACTTCCAGGGCCGGCGCGTCTCTGTCCTTTGTGTTTCTAACGCTGCCAGCTGCCCGCCGCCCCCGCACTCCCGGAGCTCCCGGTCTCAGTCTATGCCTGGTGAGCGCACCGGGATTCTGGAGTTCTGTGAAAAGCCTGGTGGCGCGCACACCCGGTTCAGGGTCTTAGTCTGCTGTTTGCGGTGCCGACCACAAGTCCGCCCGCTCCCCCGTGCAAGTGGCTGCCGCTTCCCGGCGCCCGAACCCAGCGGCTCCCTCCCCCTTCCGTTTATCTTCCGATATCTGTGCACGGTTTCATGGCTCCCCGCTTCGTACCTCAATACTCAGCACTGGAGATGTTCATTTGTAGAGATCCAGATGCATCTTCCTGCGTCTCAGGCTGGTTCCGTGGTTGTTTAGGCTGGTCTGGTACCTATCCAGCTCGACTCGGGGGACCGGCTGAAAAAGGTGTCTCCTACTCCTCCGCCATCTTAACCGCTCCTCCAGAAAAAGAAGATTTCTGTTTCTGATAAGATAAACAATATTACTATATTAAACTTTATAGACAACTAATGTGCTAGATAAAAGCTTTAAAATATTTTATTAAGAGCACTGTCCAGCTGGAATGGAAGTAAGGCATTCTTACGCCAGAGATTTTGTGTTGACGGGAACCAGAGAGGCAAGAGGAATTTGAGGATTTACCAAGCTAGGTGAACTTGGATTTCAGTTTTCATGGCACAGGGGGTACATGGCAAATTTCAGGGTCTAAGGTGGAGAGTCTAAGTAGAGATCTTTCCTCTTTTAAGTCAGAGGCACCAAAGTGCTATACCTAAGTATAAGAGTAAACTAGAAATACTACTCACTTTCACAAAAGATTACATGGAAATCTGTCTGCAACTTGGCAATTTAGCAAGGGAAGGCAACGTTCCTAAAAAGTGGAATCTATAATCTGGCTATTATGTAGACTTAAAGTGCAAACTTAAAGTGTCTGAGTGATCTTCAAACTCTCAAACTAAAATTTAGTCTGAAGTAGTCCCAAACAATGTTATCTCAGGCTCTGGCAGAAGCAAAATGCACACACTTTCTGAATGAGCCCACAATAATATCAGGTCTGTTGTGATGAACACTGGGTATTTTATATAAGTGATGAGTCAGTAAACTCTACACCTGACACTAATATTATAGTGTACGTTAACTAACTGGAATTTAAATAAAAACTTGGAAAATAATAATAATAATAATAATAATAATAATAATACCAAGTCTCCATGAATCTCAAAAAGCAAATTTTTAATTAAATTGAACTACTCACAATTAAAATTCACTAAAAATATGAGAAAACAAGGCATTATGAGCCTAGGGAACTCTAAAGGCAAGGGAAACAAAAGCAAAAATGAACTACTGGGACTTCACCAAGATAAAAGCTTTTGCGCAGCAAAGGAAACAGTCAACAAAACTAAGAAGCAACCCACGGAATGGGAGAAGGTGTTTGCAAATGACATTACTGATAAAGAGCTGGTATCCAAGATCTGTAAAAAAATTTATCAATCTCAATGCCCAAAAAATAAATAATCCAGTGAAGAAATGGGCAGAAGAAGGAACAGACACTTCTCCAGAGAAGACATACAAATGGCTGACAGACTCATGAAAAAATGTTCAACATCCCTAGCCATCAGGGAAATATAAATCAAAACCACAATGAGATACCACCTTACACCAGTTAGAATGGCAAAAATTAACAAGACAGGAAACAACAAATTGGAGAAAGGGGAACCCTCTTATACTGTTGGTGGGAATGCAAGATGGTACAACCACTCTGGAAAACAGTATGGAGGTTCCTCAAGAAGTTAAAAATATAGCCACCCTATGACCCAAAAACTGCACTACTGGGTATTTACTCCAAAGGTACAGATGTAGTGAAAAGAAGAGGCACCCGCACCCCAATGTTCATAGCAGCAATGTCCACAATAGCCAAACTGTGGAAGGAGCCAAGATATCCTTCAACAGATGAATGGATAAAGAAGATGTGGTTCATATATACAATGGAATATTACTCAGCCATCGAAAAGAATGAAGACTTGTCAATTGCAATGACAGGGATGGAGCTAGAGAGTATTATGCTAGGCAAGATAAGTCAGTCAGAGAAAGACAAACACCATATGCTTTCACTGATTTGTAGAATTTAAGAAACAAAACAAATGAACAAAGTGGGAAAAAGGAGAGAGAGAAAACCAAGAAACAGTCTCAACTATAGAGAACAAACTGATAGTTATCAGAATGGAGGTGGGTGGAGGGATGGGTTAAATAGGCGATGAGGATTAAGGAGCACACTTGTGATGAGCACCAGGTGTTGTATGGAAGTGTTGAATCACTATATTGCACACATGAAACTGATATTACACTGTGTGTTAACTGGAATTTAAATAAAACATAAAAAACATATGAATGAATAAAGAAATTGTGATACACACACGTACATATATAATGAAATATTATTCAGTCATAAAAAAGAATGGGATTTTTGTCATTTGCAACAACCTGGATAGATCTAGAGGGTATTATACTAAGTAAAATAAATCAGAGAAAGACAAATGCTATATGATATCACTTGTACGGGGAATCTAAAAAACCAACAAAACAGACAAAAAAGACCCATAAATACAGATAACAACCTAGTGTTTGCTGGGGAGGGAGGAGGCTGGTCAAGATGGATGAAGGAGAGTGGGAAGTATAGGCTTCCAGTTATGGAATACATAAGTTATGAGGATGAAAGGTACAGCGTAGTGAATATAGTCAATGGCATTGTAATAGCATTGTATGGTGACAGATGGTAACTATATTTGTGGTGAGTGTGGCATAATATATAAAGTTGAATCACTATGCTGTACACTTGAAGCTAGCATAACATTGTGTGTCAACCCATACTTCAACTACAAAAGACATTGTAATGTTAGGGTAATGAAGACAACACAGTATCAGTATAGGGATAGCTAGACCAATGGAATAGAAGACAAAACACAGAAACACTCATGCTCATATGGAAATTTGATATATAACAGATGTGCTAGAGAACATGGAGAAACGATGGATTTCTTACTATGGTGATGTGACATTTGAGTATCAGTATGAAAATAAAGAAATATACCCATATGAAGATCACTTCATGATAAGGTGAAATATTACCCAACTGTGAAAGGAAAAATCATAAAGTTTTTAAAAGATAATACAGAAAAATGTCTTCATGACCTTGGAGGAGATAAGGACTTTTAAAAATACGGCTCAATAAGTGCGAAAGGAAACGACTGATGAATTTGATCACATTCTACCTATGAAAAAAATCCCCAAATACTGAATACACAAACTACAGAGGAAGAGAAAATATTTGCATCACATATAGTGAACAAAAATCTCATATTCAGAATATAGAAAGAATTCCTACAAATGACAAGAAAAATACAATCTATAGAATGTCTATAGAATCAAGAAAATCTCTCTACAGAAAATAGGCAAAAGACTTGAAATGGCACTTCACAAAAAGGAAATTCAAATGACCACTAAACATATGATAAATTACTCAAACTCATTAGGAATCAAGGAAATAAGATACCACTATGTATATCTCTGTATAGATACAGATAGAGCTAGATATAGATATATAGATATATCACTTTGTTGTTGTTGTTGTTGTTGTTTTAAAGATTTTATTTATTTATTTTTGACAGAGAGAGAGACAGCCAGCGAGATAGGGAACACAGGCAGGGGGAGTGGGAGAGGAAGAAGCAGGCTCCCAGCAGAGGAGCCTGATGTGGGGCTCGATCCCAGGACTCTGGGATCACGCCCTGAGCCGAAGGCAGACGCTTAACGACTGAGCCACCTAGGTGCCCCTAGATATATCACTTTGGATAAACAAACAAATGAACTAACTAGTTCCTGTGTTGGACAAAATGTGGAATATTGGGAACTCTTATAAACTGCTGATGAGCATATAAATTAATACAATCTCTTTACAACAACATGACATTTTTTATGATGTAGTAATTCCCTTCTTAGATAAGTCCTACCAAAAGCACACTTACACGCACAAGGACACAAATACAAATTTGTTTTATAGAAGCATTCTCTGCAACAGCCCAACACTGGGGAAAGCCCTATGTCTATCAACAAAAGAATGGATAAGTTCTGGTACATACATACGATGACCTATCACATGGCAATGAAAACGAATGAACTAATGGTTGAATCTTTAAAATATAATATTGAGTGAAAAGGCAGCACACTGATGAATACATACAGTATCATTCCTTTAAGCACTTTTAGAGTGTTATATATCATACTAAAAAATATTGTTAATTACCATTTTTAATATATCAAAATTATTATTTAGAAATAAATCTTCAAAAAGTTGTGCAACATCTTGTTAGAAAATATTTTAAAACTCAATTGATAATTGTCTTTCTCTGCTTGACTGCTTTTTTTTTTCTTCTCAAAGTAACAAATTTATTGTAAAGGTGCAATTTGCAATTCATGTTCATCATGAACATTTCACAATTTGAGGCATATGAAAATGCTTGACTTCTTTCACTTAGCATAATCTCCTCCAGTGCCGTCCATGTTGCTGCAAATGTTGGGTAACCGTTCTTTCTGATGGCTGAGTAATATTCCACTGTATATATGGACCCCATCTTCTTAATCCAGTCATCTGTTGAAGGGCATCTCAGCTCCTTCCACAGTTTAGCTATTCTGGACAACGCTGCTATGAACATTGGGGTCCATATGGCCAATTATCATATGGTTTCACTCATTTACGGAACATAAGAAATAGCAGGAAGATCGGTAGGAGAAGGAAGGGAAGAATAAAGGGGGTAAACAGAAGGGAGAATGAACCATGAGAGACTATGGACTCTGGGAAACAAACTGAGGGCTTCAGAGGGGAGAGGGTGGGAGATTGGGATAGGCCAGTGATGGGTATTAAGGAGGGCACGTATTGCATGGAGCACTGGGTGTTATATGCAAATAATGAATCATGGAACACTACATCAAAAACTAAGGGTATACTGTATGGTGACTAATATAACATAATAAAAAATTATAAAAAAGAAATATACAGGAAAATGCTGTATATATAATCCTCCAATAAAATTAGCCATTTTTTATTATTTCAGTTTCTGTAACAGGAAAATTCACTATACTGTTTCCCTTTGGAAATTATATTTGGAACATAAATGGCAGAATCTGATCTGTATTTGAAAACATATTTTCAAATATCTGTAGTTAAGTTGTTGGTGTTATTTGTATCTATCCATTTAAACTCTGTACCAGCTCCAATAAAACTTTTTCTGGAAGAAAAAAAAACAACTCAATTGAAAGGCATTACGGAAAACTCAAAAGCACCATGCTTAGAGATTGTATCTATCAACATTGTATACGTGTCAATTATCTTCAAAATATTCTATTGATTCCATTCGACCCCAATACCTGCCCAACATATTGCATTACGGAATTCAATAAGATAATTCTAAAATATATATTAAAATGAAAAAGATCAAGAATTCAAAGATACTTTTTGTTTTAGAATTCAAAGACACTTTTGATAAAGAGGAGTAAAATAGAGTACTTGCTAAGATTTATATCAAAGCTATTGTAATCAAAACACAGCATTCACGGAGACATAGATATACCAATGGAACCTAAGAAAAGACAAGGAAGATAAGTCCACACACATATGGACACCTGCTATATGATAAAGTTGTTATTCCACTTTATTCAAAAAAAGATGGACTTTTCAATTAAGAATGCTGGTGCAGGGGCGCCTGGGTAGCACAGTCGTTAAGCGTCTGCCTTCGGCTCAGGGCGTGATCCCGGCGTTGTGGGATCGAGCCCCACATCAGGCTCCTCCGCTATGAGCCTGCTTCTTCCTCTCTCACTCCCCCTGCTTGTGTTCCCTCTCTCGCTAGCTGTCTCTCTGTCAAATGAATAAATAAAATCTTAAAAAAAAAAAAGAATACTGGTGCAATTTGTTAAGCATATGGAAAAAAATGGAACTGGACTTCTTATTCACACTATACACAAAAATCAACATGCTGTAAAGACCATTTTTTGAAAGTAAAATTCTAAAACCCTTTAGAAGAAATTATTGGAGAATTTCTTTATAAATTCAAGAGTAGTGTATCAGTCAGAGTTCAGTCGAAGAAGCAGAACTACTAGAATGTGGTGTGTATGTAAAAAGATTCCAGGAGTCTGATCTTCTTGCCTCCTTGTGAGAAGATACTGTCTTCTCATTGATCTTGAAACTTGAAGTCCGCAAGGCAGAAAGTCAGGAAGAAAAGATGAATGTAGTATGAGAGAGAGCAAGAACAAATTGGAACACATAGGCACAAGCTGAAGGCACCAGGACAGACTGAAATCTGTGTCACTTCTGGTTGTCTCTGATCTCGATGATACACGTGTCCTCCAGAAGCCAGGCATCTTTTTCACAGAGCTAAACACAGTCATCTGCCCAAAGAGAAAGAGAAGCTGAGGAAAGATTTCAGGGAAGATAAAGTAGTTTTGGACCTGGCTACTGTCTCATGCCAAGATGAGCCAATAGATCAGAGACGATGTGTGAGAGCTACAAGATGACTGCTGCTTCACTTTTGCCCTCCAATTCTCCCACAAGAATCTCTTCTTAACCCTAACTGGAAATGTACACCAAAGGGAATTCTAGGAAATGTAGTTCAGCCTAGCTAAATTGACAAGCTACCAAAGGTAGGAATATTTTTCTTTCTTTTTTTTTTAAGATTTTATTTATTTATTTGACAGAGAGAGAGACAGCCAGCAAGAGAGGGAACACAAGCAGGGGGAGTGGGAGAGGAAGAAGCAGGCTCCCAGTGGAGGAGCCTGATGTGGGGCTCAATCCCAGAACTCCGGGATCACGCCCTGAGTCGAAGGCAGACGCTTAATGACTGAGCCACCCAGGGGCCCCAGGAATATTTTTCTTAAAGAACACACTGTAATTGCTGTTACAATGTTCATAGCAGCAATGTTCACAACAGCCAAACTATGGAAGGAGCCGAAATGCCCTTCAAAAGACGACTGCATAAAGATGATGTGGTCCATATATACAATGGAATATTACTCAGCCATCAGAAAGGATGACTACCCAACATTTGCATCAACATGAACGGGACCAGAGGATATTAAGCTAAGTGAAGTAAGTCAAGCAGAGAAAGACATTATCATATGGTTCACTTATTTGTGGAACATAAGGAATAGCACGGAGGACATTAGGAGAAACAAGGGAAAAATGAAGGCAGGGGATCAGAGGGGGAGAAGAACCATGAGAGACCATGGACTCTGGGAAACAAACTGAGGGCTTCAGAGGGGAGGGGGGTGGGGGATTGGGATAGGCCAGTGATGGGTATTAAGGAGGACATGTATTGCATGGAGCACTGGGTGTTATACGCAAACAATGAATCATGGATCATTACATCAAAAACTAAGGATGTACTGTATGGTGACTAACATAACATAATAAAAAAATAAACTGTAGACGGCTTTAGGCAGTATGCACACTTTAACAATATATAAAAAAGAAGACACAATGAGCAATTGTAATAGTACACATTTAAGCAATTTTACTCAAGAAGAAAAGATGAAAAGTATATTTTCTGGGCTCTTGAGTATATGAGAATATAGTTTTGTTGACATCATACACCATTCAAAACTTAGATATGCAGGGGCGCCTGGTGGCATAGTCGGCTAAGTGCTGGACTCTTGGTTTATGCTCAGGCCAGGATGTCAGGGTCATAAGATCAAACTCTGTGTTGGGTTTCACACTCAGTGTGGAGTCTGCACGAGATTCTCTCTCCCTCTCCCTCTCTCCTGCTCATGCTCTCTCTCTCTCTCAAATAAATAAATCTTTCTAAAAAACTTAGACCTGTAGAAAATTCTTGATTTACATTTTTTTCTCCTTAGAACTCTAAAGCTCTGTTGTTTTCTGAAACAAAAATAGAAATTATGAACGTTTTGGGCTACCTTCAATAATTTTTTTTGTCTGAAGAGTTTAAAGTATTTATTTTTTGTCCTTATAACCTAAACCTTTTGTGAAAATGTGGTAGGCATGGTTCTTGTGGCAGGCATCATCAGCAATCTCCCCAGTACTCACTCTCTTTCTCCTTTACCAACAGGAGGTAAATATTGTTTGAACAGTAATGTTCCCACCCTTCCTTGCAGCTAAAGGTGGCCATGCAACACAGTTTGGCCAGTGATCCAATAAAACACGAAGAAAAGTTTTGCTTTCTTCATGTATCTCTTCCTTATTGCTTCTTTCTTCCCACTCTTGAAACTGGAATGACAAACTGGAGGTAAAGCAGCCTCCCCTAACTTAAACTTAGGTGCAGCATAAACTCTATTGTATGTCAACATATACTAATAGAATTTAATAAGTAAAAAATACAGAATTGGTAATGGTAACAGGTTATGGGGAAAAATAGTATCAGAATTTGGAATTGCAGGAGGCTGGTAGGTGCAAAATTAAACAGGGTGGTGGGGAATGCTTCCCTGATAAGGTGATCTTTGAGTAAAGACAAAAATAGTGAGGGAGGGGCGCTTGGGTGGCTCTGTCGTTAAGCATCTGCCTTCGGCTCAGGTCATGATCCCAGGGTCCTGGGATCGAGCCCCGCATCAGGATCCCTGCTCAGCGGGAAGCCTGCTTCTCCCTCTCCCACTCCCCCTGCTGGTGTTCTCTCTCTCACTGTCTCTCTATCAAATAAATAGATAAAATCTTTAAAAAAATATAGTGAGGGAGCAGACCATTCAGTTACCTAGAGGAGGAACAACCAATGGTAGTTGAGAAATACCACACAAGGACTTGAGCCAGGAATGTGCCTGCTATATTTAAGGAACAGCAAGAAGCTAGATTGGCTAAAGTTCGGTAGGGGTGGGGGCACTAGCAGGAGGTGAGATTACAGAGCAAACAGGGAGACAATTAGTGGAGGATTATTAGGCTGTTGTGTAGAATTTGGCATCTATTTTAAGTGAGATAGAAAGCCACTAGAGGATTTTGAACAGGGGCGGAAATGTTCTGATTTTCATTTTTAAAAGATTTTCTTTTGTTTTTAAACTTTTTTGTTTTGATCTAATTTTAGACTTACAGAAAAAATGCAAAAATAGTACAAAATTTCCCTTATATCCCTATCCCACTTCTAAATGTAACACCCTACAACAAGAACAGGAAATTAACATTGGTGTGTTATTATTAGCTAAACTACAGGTCTTATTGAAATTTCACATATTTTTTTCCACTTATGTCATCTTTCCGTTCTAGAATCCTATCCTGGGTCCCACACTGCATGTAGTTGCTTTGGGCTTTTTCCTTCCTTAGTCTCTTCCAGTGTGCAACAGTTCTTCACTCTTTTCCTTGTCTTTTGATCTTGACACTTTGGAAGAATACTAATCAGTAATTCTGTAGAATGCCCCACAAATTGAGTTTATCTGATATTTTCTCATGCTTGGAAAGTGTATTAGTCTACTAAGGCCACCATAGCAAAATAGCACAGACTAGGTGGCTTAACCAATGAAAATATCATTTTTCACAGTTCTAGAAGTCCAAGATCAAGGTTCCAGTCAATTCAGTTTCTGGTGAGAGCCCTTTTTCTGGCTTGCAGATGGCAGCATTCTCACTGTCCTCACATAACCTTTCGCGCTTTCCGTGTGCTGGCTTAGTGCATTTGTGCTGCGGTGAGGGTGTGGAGAGAGGACACTCTGATGTCTCCTCTTATAAGGACACTAAACCCATTGGATTAGGGCCTTATCCTTATTATCTCATGTAACCTTAATTACTTCCTTAGAGCCCCTATCTCCAAGTACAGCCACAGGGGGGGGTTAGGGCTTCAGATGTATGAATTTTAGGGGGAAACAAACATTCATAACAGAAAGGTTCTATATTTTTGGAGACTACCAAACACACACGACTTTACGCACCATATAATGGATTTGTGATATTGGTATGTTTTATTATTGGTGGTATTTACCTTGATCATTTGCATGGGTTGGTGTCTGTTAGGCTTCCCCAGTAAATACCATCTCTACATTTATAGTTAATAAACATCTTTGGGGAGATACTTTGAGACTGCAAATCTTGTTTCTTCTCAAACTTTTGCCCATTTATTCTAGCATCCATTGGTGAATCTTGTCTGCAAGTTATTTAGGGCAATTGCAATGATGATTCTGTATTTCCCCTTTCTGTCTACATCCAGTAATTGCAATTCAATTGTAAGGAAGAACTGTTCCTTCTTTCTCCTTTATGTATTTGATTTATATATATATATATATATATATATATATATATATATATATATATATATATACGGTATAGACTCACTGGGTAAGATTCGTTCTAGGGGTTAAGGTCAAAGACCATCATTATTCATTGTTCGATTTATTCCAGTTTTGGCCATTAGGAGCTCCTTCAAATTGGCTCCTGTTTTCAAATATTACCCCATCTTTTGCAGGGCATTTCCTTACCTTCCGACATCACAAGATGCTCTAGGCTCATTTTGTATTTTGCTTGCCTTTCCTGGAATCCGCTTCTACAAGGAGCCCTGGTTCTTTATGTTGAAGAATGGTGTTTAGAAACCACGATTTGGTGTTAGGTGTGCTCAGGGCTCTGGAGTGTCACTGCTTCTAGGCCATCTCGATGAACAAAGTTAGGAAGTATATGAGTGTATATATGTATGTATAACCCACACATACCCCCATATATATATATCGGTCTGAATATATATTTACACACCTGAGTTTATGCTAATGCCTCTTATTCTAATCCAATACCACAGGGTTTATTTTAGCCTGCCTCCTTACCTTATATCTTCCAACGGTGAGAAACCTGTCTCTCATTATCTACAATATCTATGTACTTATTTGTTCAATTCTAGTATACAACTAAAGGTAGTGTCAGGATTGCTAACTCATATTCTTGCGGGAAACACTTTAACCAAGTAGATTATAGCACTTAAGCCTTTGGCTTTTCAGTGCCTGGTGAAGATACCGCTTCCTGTCACTTAGGTTAGTTTTCTTTCCCATCCCCTTCAGCGTGCTTGTGCTATTATTTTGTAATATATGCTTTCGTTTGTTAGTATTTGCATTCCCTTTTTGGGTTCCCCTATTTCCTTTTTGGCTTTAATCATGTGTTTATCTGGGGGTATGTAAAGGTATGCGAAAACACTTCCATGATTCTGAGTCAGAGGTATATACAAAAAGCTGTTATCGGAGACATGTTATTGTACTTCATTCCTGTTAACCTGTTCCTTCTCTTCTCTTTCCCCTTAGACAGTCAATAGTTTTTGGTTTATCTTTTCTATATTTCTTTTGTACAAATGAACAGATGTCTATGTATTTTCTTCCTTATAAGATGGGTAGGATGCTATATATACTCTTAGGTACTTTGCTTTTTTCATTTAACAGCATGTCTTAGTAATTAGTTCATTAGTTCTTAGTTCTTCATTCTTTTCTTACAAATACTTAGTATCCCATGGTGTAGACATACTATGATTTTTTCAACCTTTTTCTATGAATGGGCATTTGGGCTGTCTCCTATACTTTGCAATTAAAAAAACAATGCTGTAATTAAAAACTTTTGCATATGTATTTTTATATTGTTGGAGACATATCTTCAAGGTGGAGTCTTAGAATTGCTGGCTGCATTTGTTGAAATTTAATGCATATGAAATTTTGTTTGACATTGCCAAATTTCTCTTCAGAATCTTACCAGTTTGTATTCCCATCAGCAATGAATGAACGAACATGTCTATTTCCTCACAGCATTGCCAACAGAATGTATTGCCATATTCTTAAATCTTATCCAGTCTCACCAATGAGAAATGGTTTGAGTGGTTTTAATTTGCATTTGTCGAATTTTGAGTGAATGTGAACATTTTTTATATGTTTTAGGTTGTTTTAAAATCTTTTATGGTGAATTGTCTGTTCATGTATTTTTCCCATTTTTCTATTGGATTTTTGGTCCCTTCCCCCTCCTTACTGTAGTATACTTTCAGCAAAATCACTCAGCTATCGTACTAAGTACAGGTTGTAGGAGGATACTTATGAAAGCAGGGAGACAGCTGGTTATTTCAATAATCCAGATGAATTAAAGTGAGGTAGTCACAGTAGAGGTGGTGAGCAATGGTCACACTGCAGGTATCCTGGGAATGTGAACCAGAAAAATTTTCCTGACAGACACATTGTAGGTTATGAGCAAAAGAGAGATCAAGATGGACTCTCAAGTATTTCCACTTGAATAAATGGAAACCTAGATTTGTCATTAACTTAGAGAAAATCTTGGTTGAGGCAAATTTGGGGTGCGGATGATAATCAGAAGCTGGGTCTGAGTCATGTTAATTTTGAGATGGCAATCAAATTTCTAAGCGGTAATGTCAAGAGGATGATTGGATATACAGTGCTGAAGTTCAAATGAGAGTTCCTGAGGATAGATAGTATGCAGAAGCATTGATGTGTGAGAACTAGAGGTCAACACAAGAGTATACACATAAAAGACATACTGAGCCATGTAAGAAATCATGGAGAAGGTAGGGTATCAGCCAAAGAGACAGAAGGAGCAGCCAATAAGGAAGTAGGAAAACAAGAATATGCTGCTTTAGATGCAGAGTGAAAAACACATTTCACTGACAGACTGATAAAAATTGTCAAATGCTACTGACAGGCCAAGTAAGATAGAGACTAAGAATTGACATTAGATTTAGCAAATTTTTAATGTTTTTGGAGACCTTAAAACACAGTTTTAGTGGAGTGGTAAAGATAAAACACTAACTTGAGGGAACTTCAGAAAGTAAGAGTTTGAGACCATCAGCATAGACAAACTTTGGGGATTTTTGCTGTAAAGGATTCAAGCCACATTTCAGCATAATGGTATATAATATCAGAAGAAATTTAGGTACTTGATTTTATGATCAACAAAACCTTAATATAAAGCAGCAGAAAAATCAAAGGAGAAAGCAGGCTAAAACAAACAGGTAAGAAAATGAAATGGAAGATGAATGCAATATATCAGGGTGATTTTAGTTGACTTTATTTTATTTAACACTGATATATTGTTTACTATGTGTTAGACACTATTCAAGGATTTATAAATACAATTCATTTAATTTTCACTTCTTCCAATCCTCAAAATTCATGACTGTCCTTTTTTCCAACCTTTTTTTTTATTTTAATGTTTTTTTATTATGTTAGTCACCATATAGTACATCCCTGGTTTCTGATGTAAAGTTCGATGATTCATTAGTTGCGTATAACATCCAGTGCACCATGCAATACGTGCCCTCCTTACTACCCATCACCAGTCTATCCCAACCTTTAAATGTACTCAGACACGAACCCACAATTTTACCCTCTGTTTAAACCATCTCCGTAAGTGATGTTATTCAGACCTATGACTTCAAATATCTATTTACTAACAGCCTTTAATTATGTATTTCCAACCTAAAGGAGCTAGAAAAAGAACACCAAACGAAGCCTAAAGCCAGAAGGAAATAAAGAGCAGAAATAACGATATAGAAAAAACAAAAAACCACAAAAACAAAAACAACAATAGAACACATCAGTGAAACCAGGAGATGGTTCTTTGAAAAAAAAAAAATAAAACTGATAAACCTCTAGCTAGACTTATCAAAAAGAGAAACGATCCAAATAAATAAAATCACAAGTGAGAGAAGAGAAATAACAACCAACATGACAGAAATAAAAAAAAAATTACAAGAGGATATTATGAAGAACTATATGCTAATAAACTGGGACAAACTGGAAGAAATAGATAAATTCCTAGAAACATATAAACTATCAAAACTGAAACAGGAAGAAACAGAAAACTTTAAGAGACCTATAACCAGCAAAGAAATTGAATCAGTAATCAAAACTCTCCCAACAAACCCAAGTCCAGGGGCAGATGGCTTCAAAGGAGATCTCTACCAAACATTTAAGAGTTAATGCCTATTCTTCTCGAACTATTCCAAAAAATAAAAAAAGGAAAATTTCCAAATTCATTCTATGAGAACAGCATTACCCTGAAACCAAAACCAGATAAATACACACACACACACACACACACACACACACACACACAGTATAGGCCGATATCCTTGATGAACATGGATGTAAAAATTCTCAATAAAATACTAGCAAACAGAATCCAACAGTACATTAAAACAATCACTCTCTGTGATAAAATGGGATTTATTCCTGGTTTGTAAGGGTGGTTCAATATTCACAAATCAATGTGATACATCACATTAATAAAAGAAAGGTAAGAACCATATGATCATCTTAATAGGTGTAGAAAAAGCATTTCATAAAGTACAACATCCACACATAATAAAAGCCCTCAATAAAGTAGGTTTAGAGAGAACATACCTCAACATAATAAAGGCCATATACAAAAACCCCACAGCTAATATCATCCTTAATGGGGAAAAAACTGAGCTTTTCCTTTATGGTCAGGAACAAGACAAGGATGTCCACTCTCACCACTGTTATTTAACATAGTACTGGAAGTCCCAGCCACAGCAATCGGACAACAAAATGAAATAAAAGGCATCCAAATTGGCAAGGAAGAAGTCAAACCCCCACTATTTGCAGATAACATAATACTCTATATAGAAAACCCCAAAGACTCCACCAGAAAACTGCTAGAACAAATTCAGTAAAGTCACAGGATACAAAATCAACATACAGAAATGTGCTACATTTCTATACACCAGCAATGAAGCAATGAGAAATTAAGCAAAGAGAAACTAAGGAATCAACCCCATTTACAACTGTACCAAAAACCATAAGATACCTGTGAGTAAACCCAATGAAAGAAGTAATTACGTATCTCCAAGCACCAAAATTAATATTTTATAGTGTGATGAGAATATGAAGCTTCAATTTTTATTACTTTAGCTTGCTGTACTTTTAAATTTTCTACAATGCATACATACTGCTTCTTTAATAAAACACTTTAAAATTTTTCAAAGGAGGCAATGATACATGAAATTGTTTTTTCCCATGATAAATGAAGACAACTGGGAGATCTAGCAACATGGAAGTCACTGGTGTTTTTGACAAGATCCATTTTGGTGGAGGAGGAGAAGAAATATCTGACTATGTATAGTTTGGCGGTTCCATAAAACGTTAAACAGAGTTAGGATATGACCCAGCAATTACAGTCCCAAGTATACACTCATATGTCCACATAAAAACTTATACCCAAATATTCATAGCAACATAAAATCCAGAAGCCAAAAGCATAAACCACCCAAATGTCCATAAACAGATGAATGGAAAACAAAGTGTGCTATTTTCATACAATGGACTATTATTCAGCAATTTAAAAAAAGAATTAAGTACTAATATATGCTACAGCCTTGAAAACATTAAGCTAAGTGAAAGAAACGAATCACATAAGAAAACATACTGAATAATTCCTACCATGCTTATGAATTTCCACACGTCCCTAGAGACATAAACTATATTAGTGGTTGCCTAGGGCTGGGGGTGGAGGATCTGGGGAGTGACTGCTAATGGGTATGAGGTTCTTTGGGGAGTAATGAAAATGTCCTAAAATTAGGTCATGTTAATGGTTGCACAATTCTGTGAATATAATAAAAACCACTGAATTGTATACTTTTAAAGGGTGAATTTATGGTAAGTGAATTATCTCAATAAAACTGTTACAAGAAAAAAAAAACAAAAGGCAGGAGAATTTAGTTGATCAGTTTGCATTTGCTCTGCTCCCTTCTCAGTATGTATAGGGTTTACATGTCCTTACTTCTGGAGATTTGTCTTCTTTCTCTTTCTTTCTTTTTTTTTTTTTTTTTTTTTTTGGTAAACTTTTCCTTCTTCCCATTAATCCCTATCCCCACACAATTCCCAAAGTCTCCAAAGCAAACATAATCAGACAGAAAAATGTTTGCCTCCATTAAGAAAAAGTACACTTTACAATTTTAAGAAGTATTAAATGTGGCCATTGTTCAGATTTACTTTTCACAGTTACATATGTACATATTCCAAAAAAGGAGAAGAAAAAGAAGAGGAGGAAGAGAATGAAAAGCATTTATCTAGGAATAATAGCGTATCACTTTAAGCAAACAATACATTATATAGCCTGGATTTGAAAACCCATTTTGGATTACATAAAACTACTTTGTAAAAGCCACAGAACAAGTGTCCCTCACTCTGAGAAATGTTTGTATTTTTAAATAATACTGTTATAATACATTTTCTTTCATGAAATTAAAAAAATTTACAACAATGGTATTATTTTATGGATACAGACTGAGTACATATATAAGCCCATTGGCAAGGCTAAGCTTAGAGCTGATTTCCTCCCTTGCATTGTATAATTCAGTAGTATACAATAATTATCTACTGTTGGAATACCACCTGAGCGGTTCAGCTAAAGATGCAAACAATAAAAAAAAAAACTTGCACAAATATTCAAACTTTGGGAATTCTAATTAAAATAATAGAAAAATAGAAAATATTTCCTTCCAAAAAAAGGTATCTAGACAAAGATTCAGATACCCCATGTAGATTATTCACAAGAGTCATGTGTGAATCAACCTTTTTTGTAGTCCTTAAATAAAATTTAATCATTAATTGACAAAAAAACAAGTTTCATATTCAAAGACACTTTCAGAATGCATCTATAATTAACCTAATGAAAAAAACACACAGCTATTTCACTGCAGTCTTTAAGTATAACAACATTTATTATTTTTGGTGCATCTTCTTACGCATTTCTTCAAGAGCTGCTTCTTTCTCTCTCAGCACCTGCTTAAGTCTTCTTATTTTTTCATCTCGAATAGTTTCTTCTAATTCTGGTGGCATCATGGGGAAAATATCTTCAGTATAACTTTTATTAAAGGAATGACTTTGCTCAAAAGCTGCATTTGAACTCAATGTGCCTTTTTCCTGGTTCTCAGGGGTACAGCGTTCAACCTCAGTTCTCTTTTCTTCTCTGGTTTTGTTGCGGCTTGTGAGAATGTTATGGTGTGATACACCCGAAGTTGGTAAAATACTGTTGACGAGTTGGGAACTGGTGACATCAGTTCCTCCATTTACAGCTGTGTTATAAACACTCTCAGTTTTTCTCTTCTTTGTGTGATCCATCTTCTTACCGGTTTTTGCTTTTCTTTTCTTATCAAAACCCTGTTGTTATGTTAAGATTCCAAAAGAAAAAGAAATTATTGCCACATACACAGTGTGCTCTCAAAATTTAACAGGGTCTGCAGGTAACAAATACTTATTAAATTCAACTCAACAAAATATACTGAGAACAACTACAGCAAAAAATTGTTTACCACTGTACAGTACTAAAATGAACAGCAATGTCCTAATAATATTCACAGAGAAGAAATTGCTTAATTCACATTTTCCTGCTTAAGTATTAGATGTATTCATCTATCACCAAAATATAACAGCCATTTGTAAAGAATTTGAGAAAAAGAATTGACTTAATTTTTTTCCCCATTTCCACAGTAAGCACATATGGAAGATTTTCACTGGGAAAAGTTCACTGGTCTCTGATCTAAAGTTCATGATTTTAAACAGTATAATGATATATTTCTTTTTTTTTTAAAGATTTTATTTATTTATTTGACAGAGACAGCCAGCGAGAGAGGGAACACAAGCAGGGGGAGTGGGAGAGGAAGAAGCAGGCTCCCAGCAGAGGAGCCTGATGTGGGGCTCGATCCCAGAACACTGGGATCACGCCCTGAGCTGAAGGCAGATGCTTAATGATGGCACCACCCAGGCGCCCCCAATGATATATTTCTTTTTTTTCTTTTTTCTTTTTTGATTATTTATTTATTTATTTGACCGAGCCAGCCAGCGAGAGAGGGAACACAAGCAGGGGGAGTGGGAGAGGAAGAAGCAGGCTCCCAGTGGAGGAGCCTGATGTGGGGCTCGATCCCAGAACACTGGGATCACGCCCTGAGCCTAAGGCAGACGCTTAACGACTGAGCCACCCAGGCGCCCCCCAATGACATATTTCTAAGTGGAATAACAATAGGCAAAGTTATAGGGATGTTTCTTTTCATCATTATTGACCAAGTAGAGTTCTTAAAACGTTTGTATTAAAGGTAATACTGCAATGAACATCTACATGCTTATATTTTCCCTACATTTAGATTATTTACATATAGTACCTCATTAGTTTTTGATGTAGTGTTCAATTATTCGTTAGTTGTGTTTAACACCCAGTGCTCATTGGATCATGTTGGATTATTTATTTTAGATAGGGTCTTCAAAATAGGATAACTAGTTTAAAAAGTTATGGGCATTTTCTTATAATTTTTTGATGAAAAAAATAAACAGGTGAATAGAAACACTTAATGCAACATCTTTAATTAACTGAGGGTGTATTTTTACCTTTGTATATATGGTTCTTTTTAACACTGATTTGGTATAATATATATACATATGCAAATTTGATAACAACTATCATTCATATTAATGTACAGACTAAAAAAAAACAAAACAAGAAAATGCATTCATGAACCTTTGGAGTAACTACAAAGGACACGAAAAATCTATTACCTGTTTTTTCTTTTCTTCCTTCACTATCAACTCAGTCTCTTGGTAAGTATCACTCTTCACCAAACTGCTAAAGGAATCAAAACCTTCTCCAGAGCCCAAATGATCAGGAATCCGAGTAAGGCATACTCTCAAATCTTTAGTGAGACCAAATATTTTTTTAAATTCTGCATCATTCTTCAGATATGATGCCTTATTGCTTCCTCCTTGGGAATAGTTCTTGTCATTTCTTTCTTGAGTAACTTTTTCTAATGTTGATGCCATTTCATTCTGGATCTGGAATTAGGAAAACAAAACACACAAACAATACTGCAAATTACTCAAGCTATTTTATCAGACTGGCAACTAAATGTTCATCTCATCTTTCTTAAAACAACATGCTCTAAAGTCCTAAATGGTTGATTTGCATTACCCTTGCCTTACCACCCACACTTGAAAAAATGAATTTAACTGAGTACAAACAAACTATTCCTTTAAAATTTCTCCTTTATTTTGCTTTCTGGCAAACTAGATTCTTTCTAACTAGAAAGGTTAACAGTTGATTCTCAAACTGAAATAAGAATACAGACTAATGACAAGTTAAAAATAATCTATAAAACATTAGTTGGAAATTGTAGTCTTCTGGAAAAGTCTTATGCCTTTAATCGATCTTATACTTCAGAATTTATCTCCTTACATATCTAGAATTCAATGAATTCCCTACCGAAGGGGAGAAACACTGACATTATTAAGTAGACCTCTACATAAGGAAAGAGTGGGCACAAATACTTAGCACAGACACACATATCTTAAGTAGAACATAATGGTAACTATGTGGATATGTTGAATAATTGAAGAGTCAGAAAGGGCTTAAAACAAAAGAGGGAAACTTGTCTACTAAAAAAAAAAAAAGATGTTGATAAATCCTATTTCCACAAATGACTGAAAGGTACTGATTAGCCCCATTCTATCCCTTCTACTATCTACCTAAAAAAATTGCCAGATATCTCCCTACCATCACAAAACAAACAAAAAACCCAGCTCTCCTAGATGCATAATACTGATCTTTTCACATACTAACATTAATCTAGTAAATATAGGTAGGTACATATGTATATATATGTGTACACATGTATATATACACACACACACAGAATTTTACCAAGCTTTGAATTCACATTATCTTTCACCAACTCTTCTAAACCTTGTTGCTGAGTTTTTTGTTTGATTTTGTTTTAAAGATGTGGCATGCTAAATGATTTAAGAGAAAGATACAGCTTGGACTCTATTACCCTCCTCAAACATTTCCTTCAGATAAAAGCTTTGACTTAATAAACATTCATGTGTGTATGGTATTTGTGTGATGGCGTGGAGGATGGGAAGGGGGGGGAAGAGGTATCATCGGTAACTAACTTCGAGAAATAAGAAAGAAAAATTTGCTATATAGATAGATAAAAAGAACACCCTGACATGGGAAAATTACCTTTGGTTCTTGGTCTCTGAAAACACACTGTTGTGAAGTAAGAGTTGTTGCATCAACAGAGGAACTTATTTTCTCTATGCTCTGGATGATAGTTCCTTTTCTGGGGGCATTTTGTACTGTACTAAATCCATCTGGAAAGGCTGGCTTTGTGAATAAAGTCTTACTCTGTTTTAAGTAGTTAATGGATTGATTCATATTATGTGGGTTTGGGGTAGAAAGAGATGGTTTCTCCACTTTTTTATTCTTCTCTGCCCTTAGATTGATCATGGAAGCAGGCTGAATATTTGAAAGTGATTTTGTCTCCATCTGGTAAGATTTACTTTTAGCCAAAACAATATTTACAACCTCTCTGGATATTTCTGTGACTGGACTTGAACTCACTATTTGTGATGTATCTTTTCTTGGTGGAATATCAGGAGAAACAGAATTCTGTTGGTCAATTTGTGATGGCAAAACATCTGTCCCCTTTCTAGCCAATAGATAGACTTTCCCATTAAACATAACCAAGGCATTATCTTTAATAGGCATACTTTTGGATTGTGTCCCACTAGGACTGACAGCACTCAATGATGGCATATTTATAGTGTTATCTCCCAAACTTTTCCTATCTACAAAAGTTTTTAAAATCTTTGAAGCCACATTATTTGAAGACTTAACAGGAACAAGAGATGGAGTGCAAGGCTGTAGCTTTTCTTGAAAAATCCATTTCACAGGAGCAGCTTGAGAATGCTGACCACCTTTTAATTGTGTCTCTTTAGCAACATTCATTGGAATTTGTGTGGTATTTAGTATCATTGGCTTTGCTATTTCTGTAACAGGTTTTGGGTAAATGTTTTGAAAGTTCTTGGTAACTACATTTTTCACTGTATTTACAGGAGATACGTAAATAACGGTTGGTATTTGGGAGGCCTCAACTGTTCCTGAGGTACTTGTGGTTGCAGTTGCAAGTATCTTTTGCTGAACTGAAGGAGGCAATGAAGACGCTGGTACAGATTTCACTTCAGCATGGGCAGGAATCTGTAAATGATGCCCAGAAGGCAAAACTGGAGACTTCACAGTCATTGGAAGACTCTGAGTATTTACTAAAATATAAGGTGAATCATTTTGTGTTGAGGAGTGAGAAACAGCAAATGTTTGCATGGTGAGTCCATCAATTTTCACACCATGACTCTGAACTTTAGAAACTGATGAGGTAAGAGTTTCAGTTCCCACAGAAGTAACTCTAACTTTTTCTGTTGTATCTACTGTTCTTGTAAGAAAATAGTTTGAAGAACTGGCTGGCTGAAAAATGGGAAATTGAACTGATGCACTTGTGGAAGAGCTGGAAATCTGAGTCTGAAAAGTAACTTGAACTGGGCTTCCTGTATTCCCTTTCAAAGCATCAGACATGACTGGAGATTGAACTAGCGGTATAAGATTTCCAGAAGAATTAGGAATTGGAAGTAATTGCAGAAGATTTTTTCCATCCGAGCCAATCGTCTGAACTACTTGGTACATGCAGCCTGAAACACTTAAAAGAACATTGAGTAAATCAATACAACATACTAGACGGTATATACATTTTATTTAAAAACAAATATTTGCAAATATTATTTTAAAAAGATAAAAATTTATAAAATATGGTAAAAATATATAATTTGTCACTTTGAGTTTTCAAAGTGAAATATTGCAAAACAAAGATTTTGAAGTAGAAGAGATAATCAAAGATATGATTGGCTTTGATTTAGAATTTCTCCTATGATTAGGCAATGGGTAAATTAGACTTTTCTAAGGTTTTACCCTGTATAAAATTATGCCTATTAGAATATTTTCCTCTTAAACTATTAGCATCCTCCCTTCTTTTTTTACTTGAATTTTCCTTTTGTCTTCCTCCTTCACTCTGATTGCCCAGGATTCTCATTTCACCTCCACTTATGCTTATTCTATTTCCCTCACTCTTTTCTGTCCTCATTCCAATCAATCTGTTGTGCTCTTCCCACTGACAATGACTCACAAGTCCTACTGTCAGCCATCCTTCCTTTGCTTAAGGCATCTCCTATGGTGATACCTTAGTGTGCCACATTTTCTGAGACTAAATGGAGTTACTCATGTAGGAACCATTTTCTTCCTTGACTTATTGTTTCAGCACATTTGAAGTTTGGTGCTAAACACCCCTTGGTATGAGAATTATTCACATTAGTTTCAACTGCCTGTCAATCCATATACACAACAGCAACGTCATTTCACCTAAAGGGTTTTCAATAAATGTGGAACACACTGGAAATTTTTTTTAACCTAGCCAATTTTGATCCTGATACTTAGGAGCTATATCTTCGTACAGATTGTCTGATTTTTAAAAATCCAAAATATACCAGTCTCTGTTATATAAGCAATTAGTTGTAGATTTCTTCAATACAGTTATCTCAAGTTATTTATGCCTAAAACCACTTTTCAATTCCTGGAAAATACCAAGTTCTCACGGGACTCAGAGTAATCACATATGCTCTCTCTCTACCTAGGTACCCCTCTCCTCTCCCACCCACAGAACTCAAGTCTCAGCATAAATAATACTTCCCAAGAGATACATTTTCTGACCACTTTAACTATCTTTGCCTATCTTTCGTAATTAGTGTATAATATTATACCTGGTAATTTCCTTCATGGTACACATCACAAGTTGTCAATATACACTAATCTATTTGTTCACTTGCCTATAGACTGTCTCTCATGCTAAATTCTAGCAACATAAATGCAGAGTTCACGTCATACTGACAGTATGATCTTATATGACTAAGATCAAATGAAAACAAAAATTCAAGACTAATAATAATAATAATTAGAATTCTCAATGATATAAAGGTGTATTTTACTGCCCACAGGTATTTTTAAAATCTACATATTAATAAAAATCAAAGCCAAAAATCCTATGCATTCTAGGAAGCCCTGGAACTCAGTTTTACCTTTCTGCAACCCAAAATAATATTACATCCTTTTAAATATTTAAAACCGTTTTCTGGCCACTTGATAGCGCTTCAAAATGTTAAATTTACTTTTAGCAAATTAAAAGTTAATCTCTAAAGAGAAGCATGAATACAAACGTATGAATTCTCCCTACCCCCAAAAAAACATAGAAAAGGCCTGAACTTATTCAACTTTAATTTATTCAACAAAAATTTACGTGTCTGTTATGGTTCAGGCACCAGGATCAATTATGGGAAAAGTGTCAGTAAACTACAGCCTTCAGCCAAATTCTGCCCCCTCCCTGTTTTTGCATAGCCCACAAGCTAACGTTTTTTCTATTTTAAATGGCTTTTAAAAATCACAAGAATAGTATTTTGTTATCTGTGAAAATTATGAGATTCAAATATTAGCATCCATCAATAAAGTTTTATTAGTACACAGTCACACTCATCTTTAATGTACGGCTTTAATGTACGGCTGCTCTCATGCTACAATAGCAAGTTGAGTAGTTACCCCAGAAATGATCATATGGCCCATAAAGCCTGAAATATTTACTATCTGGCCCTTTACAGAAAATATTTGCTTGTCTCCAAGCTAGTTCAACCCACAACCCCTAAAAGAACTAAAACTGTTGGTTACATGGACATGTAAACAGGCAATTATCATCAAGTGAGATAAATGATACACTATATTTGGATGAGAACAAAAATGCTTGCTCCTTTTCTTAAAACGTTCTGTTCCCAAGGCTTCCTAGATAGGACATTCTCCTACTTCTGTAATGATTCCTTGGTTGTCCTTGTCAACTCATCCTACCTGAATCAATCTTCAAATGTTGGAATTTACGAAAGCTTAGACTGAACTTTCTTTCTACTCTTAAGCTTTTCCCAATTATTTCTTTTATGTGCATGACTTCAATTAAATTACCATTTATACAGCAACAATTAAAAGATCTGCATCTTAGCCCTTTTGAAATTCAGGCTTATATATCCACTTCCCTCATGAAATTTCCATTCAGAATCTCAGCTGCACCTTAAAACTCAACATGGCCTTTTCAGTGTTTGGTTTTTTTCTTCCCCTATGATACATGGTGTATCATCTATCTTAGATGCCTAAATCAGAACAAGCAATTTCCTGCTTTCTAATCATCTACATTTAATCTATCACAAAATTTGGTATTATCTCCTAAATTTCCCTTAATCTTTTCAATTCTTTCCAAACTCTCTCTCTCCATTCTAATTCAAACAAACATCATCTCTGGCTTGGACTATTACAGTAGCTTCGGAACTGGTCTCTTCTTTAGCCACATCCTCTCCCTTTAAAAGCTTTCATCACGTTAAAACTGACCCTTCCCTGCTTAAATTCAGCAGCTTCCCATTTTCTTTGAGCAGTAGAAAGAAAACCAAGAGATTTTGATGCAATGGAAGCCAAAGGAAGAGAGTTTCAAGAAAATGGGCAAGTCTATTTAAAAGTTTCTGAAAGGCCAAGTAGCATGTAGATTAATGTATAAACTGGCATGAGGGTCACTATGGCTTAAAAAAAAACAGTTTGGTGGAGAAAAAAAAAGTTGCAGAGGAGTTAACATGAAGAAAGGATATTAAGATAGAAGGCATGGGCAACTCTTATGAACTCTGACTGCAAAAGGTAAGATAAAGACTGGCAAGTAGATGGAGGATAAATGGGGTCAAGAAGGGATCTGTTTTCTCTTTTTTAAGGTGAGATGAACCAGAGACTATATTAGAGCTCATATGAGTTATCAAGAGGAAGAGGATAAAGAGCTAATTAAGTGTAAGATTTGATAAGTAGATAGGACATGGGAACCAGGAGACAGGTAAAGGAATTGAACCTTGAAGACAGGTGGAGAAATATCTTCTTCCATTGGCACTGAAAGAATAGGTTAGGCACATTTGCAGTTAAGTTTATACCTTTGATGTCAGAAGGCTGAGATAATTTTTTTAAAGATTTTATTTATTTTATAATAATATTTTTTATTATATTATGTTAGTCACCATAGAGTACATCCCTAGTTTTTGATGTAAAGTTCCATGATTCATTACTTGCGTGTAACACCCAGTGCACCATGCAATACGTGCCCTCCTTACTACCCATCACCAGCCTATCCCATTCCCCCACCCCCTCCCCTCTGAAGCCCTCAGTTTGTTTCTCAGAGTCTATCGTCTCTCATGCTTCATTCCCCCTTCTGATTACCCCCCCTTTCTTTATCCCTTTCTTCTCCTACAATCTTCCTACTTCTTATGTTCCATAGATGAGTGAAACCATATGATAACTGTCCTTCTCTGCTTGACTTATTTCACTTAGCATTATCTCCTCCAGTGCCGTCATGTTGCAGCAAATGTTGAGAAAATGTTCTTTTTGATAGCTGAGTAATATTCCATTGTATATATGGACCACATCTTCTTAATCCAGTCATCTGTTGAAGGGCATCTCAGCTCCTTCCACAATTTAGCTATTGTGGACAATGCTGCTATGAACACTGGGTGCATCTGGCCCTTCTCTTCACTATGTCTGTATCTTTGGGGTAAATACCCAGTAGTGCAATTGCTGGATCACAGGGTAGCTCAATTTTTAACTTTTTAAGGGACCTCCACACTGTTTTCCAGAGTGGCTGTACCAACTTGCATTCCCACCAACAATATAGGAGGGATCCCCTTTCTCCACATACTCTCCAACAAACAAAAAGGCCCCGAATCACCAAGGAATTGTTGAAAAGGAAAAACAAAGCTGGGGGCATCACATTGCAGGACTTCAAGATGTACAACAAAGCTGTGATCAGAAAGACAGCATGGTACTGGCACAAAAACAGACACATAGACCAATGGAACAGAATAGAAAACCCAGAAATGGCCCCTCGGCTCTTTGGGCAACTAATCTTTGACAAAGCAGGAAAAAACATCCAGTGGAAAAAACATCAGGTGGAAAAAAGACAGTCTCTTCAATGAATGGTGCTGGGAAAATTGGACAGCTATATGCAAAAGAATGAAACCTGACCACTCTCTCACACCACACACAAAGATAAACTCCAAATGGATGAAAGACCTCGATGTGAGACAGGAATCCATCAAAATCCTAGAGAACATAGGCAGCAACCTCTATGACATCGGCCAAAGCAACCTTTTTCATGACACATCTCCAGAGGCAAGAGAAACAAAAGAAAAAATGAACTTGTAGGACTTCATCAAGATAAAAAGCTTCTGCACAGCCAAGGAAACAGCCAAAAAAACTAAGAGGCAGCCCACAGAATGGGAGAAGATATTTGCAAATGGCACTACAGATAAAAGACTGCTATCCAAGATCTACAAAGAACTTCTCAAACTCAATACACAAGAAACAAACAAATCAAAAAATGGGCAGAAGATATGAACAGACACTTTTCCAATGAAGACATACAAATGGCTAACACACACGAAAAAATGTTCAAAATCATTAGCCATCAGGGAAATTCAAATCAAAACCACATTGAGATACCACCTTAAGCCAGTTAGAATGGCAAAAATTGACAAGGCAGAAGGTTGAGGTAATTCTGATCTAATGGCTTTAATTTTCCTGTGAAAAGGACATAATGTCATCTGCTAAGAATAGGAGCAAAAACAGAAATTTGAGGAGAATCAAAACGATCTGAAGCAGTCTGGGAGAGAATAAGTTCACTTCAGAAAATATTAGAGTCATCAGACAACGCCGATGGCCCAAGGATATGGGTAGTGATTATGATTTTATAGTGAGACCAATCTGTGCTTTTGTGATTTTCTTTCTTACACCAGGTATAAGCAAAGTAAAAGCAAGTCCCTGAGTTCATCCAGGGTTGAAGTGGCTTCAGAAGAATGGTGCAAAAAAATCAAAGAGGAACAAAAGAGCTTAGGATATTGGTAAAAATTATTAAAATGATGAAATATAGAATCTAAACAGGAGGAGAAGAAAATGAGAACACAAAAGGCAATGGTATAAGCAGAAAATAAAGGGATTATTGGACTGGAGGGCCAGATAAAGTTAAAAAACAGTCAGAGTGGGGTATTTAAACAAGTAAGCTAGAAATACTGCAACTGGTGTTTAGAAAAGAGAATGCCTGAATCAAGAATTTCATAGATGCAGCAACTGCATCTGACAATAAGAATTACAGAAGTGGATGGATGGCGACATAATGAAGAATAAGACCACCAGAGAAAAAGAACTTTGTACTGAAAGACTAGATGACAGAAATTATCCATATAGATGCTAAAGTCACATAGGATTAGAGAGATGATTATGACCTATGTTCCAAATGCAGTGGCAGGAAGTTGGAAGATGATGCCCACGGAAATCAATTAAGACCACCTACCAACTTCCTGTCACTGATATGCCAGAAAGTTGTCTAGAAATTCACTCTCTTTTGCAGTCTATTTTCTTTCCCATTATTCTACTATATCTCATTCTCAAAGATAATCAAATATTGTTCTCACAGTTAAATCTGTCTTTATCCTCATTGTCTAAGTGCTCCCTACCTAAACGGACATTGCTAGCTAACTGCGCATTGTGAACCTCTACCAAATATGATTTCCATTGGGCAATTAGCTTGTTTTTCTTATTGTTTCTTTTCTTCTTCATTTTCTGCATTTTAAGTATCCAACTATGACTGTTCCCCAAAGCACAACTCTTGAGACTGTTTCTCCTTCAAGACATTCTTCCTTAAAGATTGTACCAACTATTTCCACTATTGCGTCAATTGCTTCAATGATTTCCTTTGCAATAATGACTCCCACAGTTAAATCCTTTATTCCTGTTCCCTAATATTGACCTCAATTCCATATTTGTGTTGTTTCACCATTTTCACGTTTAATACCATGACTTTTTTTTTTTTTTAAGATTTTATTTGTTTATTTGATAGAGAGAGAGACAGCCAGCGAGAGAGGGAACACAAGCAGGGGGAGTGGGAGAGGAAGAAGCAGGCTCCCAGCAGAGGAGCCTGACGTGGGGCTCGATCCCAGGACTCTGGGATCACGCCCTGAGATGAAGGCAGACACTTAACGACTGAGCCACCCAGGCACCCTATGATTTTTTTTTTAAACCACGACTTTAAAGTTAAAATTACTCTCTACTGAAAACTAGTACTCTAATCCTACCATCCAGTCATCCAGTCATAAGTCAGCACTACTATTTCCCAAGTCAATTAGGTTTTAAATCACCTATTCATCTCTGACTTACCTTTAGCACCCTTCTTATTTACCTTTGATTCACCCAAAGCATCTTGTATAGATGCTTACAAAGGGTAAACATTCAATAAACGCATAGTGAATGAATCAGAGTCTGTAAAGTTTTTTTCCTTTTTACAGTTCTTACTCATTCTTCTCTTTCACCACTGCCACTTCTACTACCTAGATCAGACCTGCAACACCTTGTGTCTAGTCCTCATTATCTCACCCCTATATTTCGCTTGACTTTTAAACTAGTTTTTCTGATTTCAGCAACTATTATAATGCATCTCTGGCAGGTTAAATCATTGTTTTCATCCCGTTACCTCCTTTCTCAAAGTTCCAATGATTCATCATTGCCAATTCAGCTTGACTTGAAAATCATCTAAAATCTAGACCCAACCAATCCCTACAACAGTACCATCTATAACTTCTCAACTTAAGATCTCTGATCTTCCCAGAAAGGTCTCTTTACTATTCTTGATTATCCCAAGTACATTATTTACTCCAAGTATTCTTCAGGTTATTTTTTCTTTTCTCCAACAATTTAAAACATAGCTATAAATTGAGAATCAACTCCATCTTCTCCATAAATATTTGCAAGTCCCTCAAACTCACATTATTTTCTTCCAACTTAAAATCCCCTAAAGGACTCCCACTGGTGCCACTAATGCTAGGAGTTATATAATACCTTCTATATAATGTCTTCTAAAAAATAAGAAAAATTTTGTTTTTCTTACAGAGACTCTATCAGTTACTTTGTAATTTTTCTCCCAATACCAAGTATAGTATGCCCTCAAAAAACTTATATAAGCTCTTTCAAATCTCCACTTTAACGGAACTATCTCAATACCTTTTCTTTAGTCTCCTTTTGTTTATTTACATACTTTTGTCAATGAATCTGTCAATAACATCTGGCTCACAGATTAGAAGCGTCAACAGAGCAGACTTTTTATCATGCTTTTATACTTATTTGCATATGGGAATACACAGGGTTAATTGGTATGGTTTTTAAACAAAGGACACAGGCTTCTGATACTTCATTCACATACTTCATTATATGGCCTCTGTGTTTTTGCTTTACAGAAAACATTTACATTGCACAAACTATTTTCAAGTCTAATCATTGATTCTTTCTCTCTTCTCTTCCTTTCCCCTCCAAAAAAATGAAGGAAAATACAGCTTCTTCTGTGTCAGTATATCAATAGAGATTCACATAATCTACCAGAGACCATAAGTTCCTTAAGGGTAGGTTATCTAATTCATATGTATATCCTCTACACCTAATACAGCAACTGGCACATTGTAAACAATGTTAGCTGAATTAACTCCACCTACAAGTCATCATTAAAAAACCAAACCAAACCAAGACACACCACCATGATTTCCTACTAGCAAATGGAATGAGTTCTAAAATTTAAACTGGAATGTAGAATGCTAAGGAGAGAAATAATAAATCAGGGTGGAATTCACACTTCTTCAATTAATATCTTTTTTTTTCGCATCTAGAAAAGACCTTCCATTTAAGAGAGTAACTATAACTAAAACCTTATGAGGATTCTGTTTCTTAAAAGACATATTCGGCTAGCTAATGTTAGAACTAAAATTAGAATCAGATTCTGCATCCCAGGCTCTGGTTTGGTTACTTAAAAATTTAGAAAAATCATCAACGTGCTAGTTACTTTAAACCAGTTGGTGTTTGAACTGAGAACTATACTGCAAACACAATAACAGTTTAAGACTTAAAAAAAAAAAGTGAAAAGAATACATTAGAAAGTTCACAGGCTTCTAATCTTGGCTCTTCCAATTGTTAATTAATTTGAGTAAGTTTACTTAACTTCTTTGCATGTTTCATTTGCAAAATGAGGACAGTAAGACTTGCTATGAGAAGTAAATGAAAAAAACTGACTGGAGTTATGCTAAATTCCCAATATATGCTAGTTATCATATTCCATTAAAATATACAATTGGTGTCCAAGAATAAGTAAATGAATCAGGTAGTTTTTTTGACAATGTAAGAACCTGAATAAAAAGGTATGAGAACTTTAATAAAAAGTACCTTAAACATACTTACATAACTTTTGACATTTTAAATTATTCTAATATTGACATAAAACATTCACATATAAGAAACAGAATGATAAAAATTTCTCAGACTAATGAACATTTTGCAGATATTTTTGCAAAATATATTTTTTTCAACTGCTAGACAAACTTTTTTCCATCTATCTATGATTTAACATTATGTTCATACACAATATACATAATGTAATAACATACAATAATATATATACATAATTGTATATATAATAGATACATTATTTTAAATAGTTGTCATTAACTCTAATTCGGATAAACAGCTCAGCAATGTGGGTACTGCCATTATGATTTTATAGCTGGAGATTCAGTAATACTAAATAACTTATTCAGAATTACATGCTCTCTTCGACAATCCCATCCACTTTCTTGAATTTACTTTAGCATAAACCAAACCAAGCCCACTGGTGAGGACACTCATTTTAGCTCCCAATTTAAGAACAAAGGATTAAGTGCAGACAGAAGCCAGTTGCCAGTCACATCCTAATTCTCATTATTGTGAGACATATCATCACAGGCTTTTATTATAATACCTCTACGGTGATGACTTAAGTCTCTATTTTCAGCTCTGACCCTGCCTGAGTTTCAAATTCAAATACCTCTCCAATTATTTTTTGTTTGGTGTGATTGCCTCATCTCAATTAATTTACCAATATCTATACAGAATATCTATCCAGAAAACTGGCATTATAATCCATCCCCTTTTCTTCATGCTAATTCACTGACAAAATCTGCCTATTTTCCCTTCTGTATTTCTTTGAATCCAACCCTTACACTACATCAGCCAGTTCAGGCCCTCAAAAGCTCTGAAAGGACAACTTAAATAAAATCTTTATATGCCTGATCCCTTACTCCCAAATCCACACTGCCATCAGTTATCTAAAATCCACACAGGAACATGACAACCTTTTCTTAAAATCCTCTGAATGACCCCCAGTAGATGAAGTCTAATCTCTCCAGCAGAGCAAACCAAACCCTTAAGAACTATCTATTTATCCTGCTTGTAGTACAGAATCAAACAAAAATACTGACTCCTGGTAATAAGTCATACTGGTGCTTTACTTACCAGTTCCCTCTTTGGGCATAGCCTGCATTCATCTTTAATTGAATAGCTGACACTTACATTCCTGAACTCAGAAACCTTTCCTACATTTTCCTTCCTCTATGCTCTCACAGCATCCTGGGCATAACACTATTTAAAAGTGTTTTACATCACCTCCCCCTTGACTATAAGATTTTTCATGGGCATGGTTCATATACCCTTCTTTAGTCAGTCTCTCCATTTAGTACAGTCTACCATGGAGGCACACAGTGAATGTTTTTTAACCAAATGTTTGAAATATACGGATAATAATGGTAAACTACTATATGAACCTAGATTGCTTTAACTCCAAAGCTTACCTTCTTTCTACTATACCATTCTAACTCCTGCTTTGCTCTTTTTTTTTTAATGTTTTTTTATTACATTATGTTAGTCACCATACAGTACATCCCTGGTTTCTGATGCAAGGCTCTTTGTAAATAAAGCCCCAATTTAAATAAACTGAATGCCTACCATCACAAGTATCTTCCAGATTTTTCCTTTGTACTCTAAGATTAAGTTTGATTCTTATTACTTTATGCCCTGATTAAAGATATGTTAAACAATAAACATTCTGCAAAGCAATAATGAACTTTATAAAAAGAAAGCAGCAGTAACTTAAGAAAAATCCAAGCATCTACAGAAAATAAAATTATATACGCATTTTAAGTTTATGAAAATGATTTAGTACCATCAAAATGATCAGAAAAATAAGGAAACCAAGCTTCCAATAAATTAAAGAGCTGACATTAATCAAATGATTTTTAAGTTATACTTGTACGTCCTGCAGATTGTTACTTACAAAACAGAACAGAATCAAATATGCAAGCAATAACCAAAATAAGAGTCAAATAGCTTCAGAAAAGCATCTGGTAAATGTTCCAAACATGTGATGTCAAACTTCAGTGATTTGAAGAAATAAATGCATTAGAAGATGATGAAAACAATGCATAAACCAAAGAGTTAATGAACTTCCAATGACTTATGAACATAACTAAAATATAATTCAATTTGTAATGTTTTTAAAAATGCCAAATACAGCTAACCAAAGGCTTAGAAAATGGATAAAAGAGTTAAAGTACACAATAAATAAAAACGCTAAGTCCTTATTCTATCTTATTTCTAATATTGAAAAACAATGCAATCCTAAAACAAATTGCGTTAAGTTAGGGTGAGTTAGAGGTCATCAAATATCCAGATACCAAAAGAAGGGAGAAGAAATGAACAAAGTAGTTCTACTTTTTCGTTATCTATACAGAGCACTATCTCTGCCTCTCCCTGCAGCTTCCACCAAAAGTAAACCAACAAACGTTATACGTACACACAAGCTGGCTCTTTTTACGATTTGAAATGCAATGGTTCTTTCTTGGCAGTTCTTCAATATTGTTTTGGTTCACCGCATTCGGTGATCATTTCTTCTTAAAATATTGTGCGTGCTTTTTCGGTCGTTATTACAATTCCGTTTTGCATCTACTTGTAATTAAAAGAAACCTACTTCTTGGGCTAAAATTTGCACAGAAATAAACTCATATTCTCATAATAATAATAGCTAACATGTAAGTACTGCTTTTCTTTTTTCCCATACTAAGTACTTTACATATACTCATTCTTTTAATCCTTAAAATGTCTCTAGGCATTCTTCGTCAATGGAAAGGGGACTGGAGAGAAGGCACTTGGCTTCACGAACAGTAAATGTCAAAGCTAGGATTAAATTTGGGCAGCCTGATGTTCTTCAAACATAAATCCTCTTCCATGAATTTTACATCTCAATTTCCATGCTTTCTTCACATTTTCCTTCTGCAGAGACCCATTAAGTTTTTCTTCACCACTTATTATACATCCACTAACCATCGAGTCTACAACGTAAAATATTCGATCTTCTCTTACAGTTTTGTTCCTATTTTATTTCATCTTGACTAACATAACCTTAAAAAAAAAACAAGTACTGACTCAGTGATAAACTATTCCGTAAATGTGCAACTAAGCCTTTTTCAGAAATACCAGATCTCCCTATGTCAGAGTTCCTCTACAGAGACATCCAATTAGAGACGGCATTCTCATTACACCTGCTTCAAACACGCTGTTCCAAAGGATCGATTTCACATGAGAATTACTCTACTTTTCTTTCTTTGCATATAAAACTATTATTTGAAATTAAAAAAAATCCATTCCCTCACTCTATCAATTTTTCAGTTTCTAAATTCATATGCTCATCTACTACACAAATTTTTCCTTTCCTTTTTCACTAACTCTCTTAAATAATAGCTATTTTCACTGAAGGTACAGCGCCACCTGGGCTGCACTTGCTATTCCGTGCTGGGCGCTGCGTGTTTTTCTGCGAGTGCGCGCGAATCTTCCAGAAGGTTTTAGTCACACAGGAGCGTCGGCCATGTTGATTTTCCTCTCCCGTGGAGATCTACTCTGTCGCCTACGAAACTTGAGACGCTGGAGGCTGCCTGCGTCAGGCTCTGAAGAGGCTTTACGTTTCCAAGAGAAGCGCGCTCTGAGGGCTCTGAGTGGCCCAGCGACGAGCCCTGCAGTCGCTCCCACTGCGGGGTCAAGCTCATCTGACTCGCGGAGCGTCCCGAAACGACGGCCGACTGGGCACCCTGCTAAGAGGTGGGCGAGGGGCAGGTGTGTCGAGGGAGATTCGAAACCGGTACTTACCACTGCGAGGCGTTGCCTGACTTTTCCTCTGCGGGTTTCAGGAAGACCCTCTGTAGGTTATTGGACATTTTAGAGGGGTGGGAGGGACCAGCACATCCAGGAAAGTGGGCAATGGGGGGCCGAGGTCCTCCAAAGGGCGAGAACCTGAGCGAAAGAATGTTGGGCGGGAGGTGTCCCGGAGCAACTAAGACAGGTTCGAAGCTGAAACGAGGGAGTCAGCAGGGGCTAGAGAGGGCGTATTCCCAGCCTTCAGAAGGAGGCGACGCAGCCACCAGAAACCGGAAGAATCAAGGCGGCTGACGACGCCGCTGGGGCCCTAGCCTCTGAGAGGAGCGGCCCGAGTCTCCGCCCCCGCGAGCCTAAGACTTCTCTCCGGAGCCATCCGGAGTTAAGACGGAAGGCGTGGCCTTAATGGCACCGCCCCTAGCAATGCCGGGTCAGTGGAGAAGACCGTGCCAGGCGAGCTCGGCCGACCCCGCCCACCGAAGCCGCCAGCCGGGCAAAGCTACGTTAGCGGCTTCCGGTATCGTCACGTCCGGTTGCCAAAGTGACTGGCTCGCTAAAGCACCGCCCTTATGATAGGATCCAATCGCAAGTGACGCTTGTTATCTCTTCTTCCGGATCAAGTAACGAATCACAGGAGAATATTCTCAAGATACCTACGCAAAATAAAATGTTTCCGGGGTCATTCGTAAATTTTCTGCGTATGTGTTCGCCGCTAGTGTAAGTTTTTCTTTCCCGCCAGTGCTTTAAAAAACGTCGGAGGGCTCTCTTGGACTCGTTGTGCACTGGTGGTGTGTGAACCTTTTAGACGCTTGCCCGTAGCCAGGGCTGTATTTCTTGGGCTTTCTCTTTTTTTTCCCTCTTTCTTGGAGCTTTGCCTCTAGTCTTAACCTTTACTCCTCCTCACGCTCATCTCATTCCTCAGTTAAAATGATTATTTATGGTCATATAGTTAATTCATTAATTCTCCAAAAGTTTCATTCTCCATATAGATCTTTTTTTTTTCTTTTGCATCTTCATTTGGATCTCCAGAGTTCTTTCCAGAAGTTTCTTGATTCCTATTGAATCACATATGTGAGAAACGGGTTAAGTCTCTGGCTTAAAGAGTAAACATTCTAGTTCAGCTGGGGCTAGAAGGAGGTTGTGGGAGCAGTGGTTTAGAAGATCGTTTTAGCAGGTATAGGCAATAAAAATGAATGTAAACTGGCTCATACTGACTGTTCAAATTTAGGAGGCTGGCATAAGGTGGCCAATTCAAAGGTTTGTGTTCACCCCTTTTTTTTTTTTTAAGATTTTATTTATCTATTTGGCAGAGAGGGAGCCAGGGAGACAGGGAACACAGGCAGGGGTAGTGGGAGAGGAAGGAGCAGGCTCCCAGCGGAGGAGCCTGATGTGGGGCTTGATCCCAGGACTCTGTGATCACGTCCTGAGCGGAAGGCAGACGGTTAAGGACTGAGCCACCCAGGTGCCCATATGTTCATCTTTTTAAAATGTTGGTTATTCATTCCCCTAACTCCTTAATGAGCTAATACTGATTAAAGAGCTTAATGTCCTGACACATTAACAGAAAGCAATACTTTTTAATTGCTGTTACTCTTTGTTAAAAGTTAGTTTCAGAGATACAGACTCCTATATGTGTAACTGGCATTTATTTTTCAGTCAGATATCTCCCATACTAAAGAAGGGCAGGGTGGTGAGCCTTTTATTACTGTCTTGGTTTTGGTCATCCTCCAATCTGTGAAAGCGAATTACTTGAATAATTTGCCCATTCTTGGCTTCTTCCATGTTTTTATCATTTATTTCTTACCTTGCGCATTCTCAGTTCTCATGTCCATCACTTCTTCCTGTAAATGAACTCATTGTCACAGATTGATTTCCCTGGGAAGCAGACTTTTTCAATGTATTTTGGTGTGAAGGAAGTTTATTAGGGATCAGTATTTGGGGAAGGGAGGGAAAGGAAATAAAATTGGGAAGAGGGAGAAGTTAGGTTGTGATGCCCAGTCTCAACAAAGGCCTTAGTCTATTCCACATAGACCTCTAAGATGCGATGTATTTTCAAAGTTTTCCCCAGTAGGAATGCAGACTTTTTTTTTTTTTTAAGATTTTATTTATTTATTGGACACAGAGAGACACGGTGAGACAGGGAACACCAGCAGGGGGAGTGGGAGAGGGAGAAGCAGGCTTCTGGCTGAGCAGGGAGCCGGATGCAGGGCTCAATCCCGAGACCCTGGGATCATGACCTGAACCGAAGGCAGACACTTAACGACTAAGCCACCCAGGCGTCCCAGGAATGCAGACTTTGCCAAGGAAAGGTGTATGACCTGAGGCAAGGAAGATCTCTTTAGCCAAGGCAATTACTCAAGGAGGTTGATAGCTGAGACATGTCTGCTGGCAGCACTCCCAGCAACTGGTGGAATAAGACCTTTATACCTCAAGGGAGGTCCCGGACATACATCACAGCATCCACAGTACTCATTAACTCCCTCATTCAACTGTTGAAATTAATACTGTTTATCTCACATTAATTCAGATCTGTACTCAGCAGCACTATTAATTATTCCTTCACTCTTGATGCGTTTGGGAATTTACTTTCTTGGTTTTCCTCCTACTTTTTTGTCTAGTCCTCAGTCTTTGGAGGGATAAGGGATAACCCTCCCTTCTCAGCCATTTAATAAAAGTTCCTTAAATCTTGATCATTGATCCTCTTATTTTCTTGAACTGTCATGTCAACTCAAATGATTTCAGGTATGCCCATAGCTTTAATTACCACTTCTACTCATTGCAGTACCAACTAAACACTTATATAATACTCTATGCCAAACACTATTCAAATATTTTACAAATATTTACTCTTAAAAACTAGTAAAAATTAACTACAGATAAAGAAACTGATGCACAGAGAATATCATAACAGAATAGATAAAGGAATGAGAGTAAGACCAAAAAGAAATTAGAGCATATTAAAATACATATCTTGATAGCAAAGATAGTGACAAATTTAAGAAACAACAGACAGAAATGAGTAGATTCATAAGATTCATCATGTAGAGGATTTTACACACACATTGCTGAGAAATTAATAGTTGAAGCAGACAAAAAAATTGGCATAGATATCAAATTCCTAAACAATAAACCAGATCAAGCCAACTGATAAGTAAATAACTCCATTCATTAGATAGTTCACCGTTATTTTTAAATTAATTATTACTTAAGTAATCTCTACACCAAACATGGGGCTCAAACCCATAACCCTAAGATCAAGAGTCACATGCTCTTCTGATTAAGCCAGTAAGACACCCTAGTTCACCATTATTTTTAAGCATATGTAGAATATGTATTAAAATAAACAATGTATTAGGTAATAAAGGAAGCCCTAATAGTTCCAAAGAATCAATACTATACAGACTATGTTTTCCAACTGCAAACTGATTAGCAGTTCATATAATAAAGAATAGCTTTAAGACATTTAGAAACTAAGCTATTACTAAATTACCCTTGAATTAAAGATGAAATAATGGAAATTAAGTGACTTAAATACATTTGTCATAAAATAAGAATATTAAAAACAAATGAGTTAAGCATTCAATTTAAGAAGTATTTTTTAAAAACCCAAAGAAACAGTAAGTGAAGTATATAACAAAAAAATTTCATTAAATTAACAAGACCAGAGCTTGTTCTTTGATAAGATCAATGATAGAGATAAACCATTATGGGGCACCTGGGTGGCCCAGTCGGTTGAGAATCTGACTCAATTTCAGCTCAGGTCATGACCTCAGGGTCATGAGATCGAGTCCCACGTTAGGCTCTGTGCTGGATGCAGAGTATGCTTGAGATTCTTTCTCTCCTTTTCCCTCTGTCCCTCCCCCCATAAGTAAATAAATAAATAAATACATAAATAAATAAAATCTGTAAAAGCAAGAGATAAACTGTTAGCAAAATGTATCAAGCCAAAAAGAAGATACAAGTAAGCAAAATACAGAATAAAAGGGGAAAATAACTATAAATACAACAGAAATTCTTTGCAATTATTTTGAACAGGAGTTATAACGCAACACTTGCTGAATCCTGCTACAATGATGAACTACCATTAGCTGCTGGTTCCTTTATCTAAATTGTAAAAAGGAAACACTTTAAGAACTAAGACAATTTTTGAAAACTGAGGGAGCTGAAGGCTGTTTTAAAGAAATGAATGTATGTGGCAAGGGAAGAAGGTAGCTGCAGTCTGGGGTGGAGAACAGTCAGAGGACACAGTGAAAAAACAGGTTGGAGAAAGGAAGTTATAAATTATTTCTGTTGTCTCCTACATTCCCTTGGGGCAATCAGTGTCTGTCTACTCAGAAGAAATTTAAGGAAGTAATCTAGATTTCTGGGTAAGTCAACGAAAGAACACTGCTAAGGTGAAGCATGAATAAAATAAATTAATTTTACTGAGAGACTCGGGCATTCATTTCTCTATACCTTTCTTCCTCAAAATCCTGAGACAGATAACAGTTTAGGGACACAACCTCTTCCAAAATTACACCTTCTTCAAGTCCAGTAAGACCTTGCCAGGAGGAGTTGGGTTGGGGGGGCAGCAAGTGGGAATAATGAACTGATTTGGGGATCCCTGGAGTTCTGTGTCCTAGAGCTCAAACCCACCCCCTCCATTTTACTAGAGAATGACATAGATAAGGGTCAGGCCTTTGGCCCTTACCCAAAACACATTACTAGGTAAAGCAGCCAAAACCAACAGGAGAACAGAACATCACGAACCAAAGTAACTGAAACCTGAAGGAGTATAGCTGCCTCAGAAGAAAGTGGATGGAATGATTGAAACATAACATAACCTGAAGAAGAATTACTAAAACACACCAAAATTTTAAATATGCATTATCCATCAAGTTAAGATTATAAGGTAAATTAAAGTAATAGGAAACTGTGTCAAGCAAAATCACAAAAAGGAATAAAATGAACATATGAGGTATAAGATATATGAGTTAAAATAAAAAACTACATGAGATCAATAGTAAATTGCATACAACTAAAGAAAAATGTAGGAAACAGATTAACGAGAACATTGCAAGTCAGTAGGAAAGGATAAAAAAAGAGTAAATATAAAAAGAAAAGTTAACATCTGTGTAAGGTAAAAGTAGAAGCAGGGTGCCTGGCTGGCTCAGTCAGTAGAGCATGTGAGTTTTGATCTCGGGGTTGTAGGTTTCAGCTCCACGTTGGGTGTAGAGATTACCTAAAAAAAATTAAGGTAGAAGTGCCAATATCTACATAATAGGAGTTGCAGAAGGAGAAAAAACAATTTTTTAAACTCTAAAAACTACTTTTCCAGGATTAAGGAAAGTAGAAAGATGCAGATGAAAAGAGCCATCAAGAAATGAGTAAAGGAGGGATGCCTGGGTGGCTCTGTTGGTTAAGCATCTGCCTTCGGCTCAGGTCATAAGTAAGGGAGGGATGCCTGGGTGGCTCAGTCAGTTAGCATCTGCTTTCAGCTCAGGTCATGGTCCCAGGGTCCTGGGACTGAGTCCTACATCAGGCTCCTTGCTCAGCAGGGAGCCTGCTTCTCCCTCTGCCTGCCATTCCCCCTGCTTGCTCTCTCTCTGACAAATAAACAAATAAAATCTAAAAATAAAAAAAATGAGCAAGGGAGAGAAGAAAAATGTATGAAAACAGTGAATATTTGTAAAGATTTATTTATTTATTTATTTGAAAGAGAGAGAGAGAGAAAGAGAGTGGGGGGAGGGGCAGAGGGAGTGAATCTTCAAGCAGAGAACCCACTGAGCCCAAGCCTGAGGCAGGCCCAGTGCTGCTACCCATGAGATCATGACCTGAACTGAAACAGAGCTGGACACTTAACCAAATGAGCCACCCAGGTGCTCCTAAAAATAGTGAATATTAGAAATAATTACGAATATCAAAAAGGAAGGGAAATTTTTAAAAGTTTCCAGAGGAAGAATATATTAGTTATCTAATGCTACATAACAAATTACTACAAATTAAGCTGCTAAAAAACTCCCACACATTTATTATCTCACAATTTTTGGGGATCACAAGTCCAGGCACAGCTTAGCTGAGTTACCTGCCTTAAGGTCTCCCACAGAGCTGCAATCAAGGCGTTGGCCAGGGCTGGGGTTTCATGTGAAGGCTCAACTAATCAAAAGTCCAAATTCAAGCTCTTGTAGTTGTTGGCAGAATCCAGTTCTTAGTGGCTGTTGGACTAACGGCCTCCCTTTCTTGCAGGTTGTTTTGTCAGAAGTTGTTCTCAGTTCCTTGCTATGTGGGCTGTCAAAACAAATTTTATTCAGTAACTACTGACAGTAGGAGAAAGATCTGAAACGCATTCCAATTTGTGCAGAATTGGTTGTTTTAAGAGAGAGTGGGGGAGGGCTCAAGTAGAGTCAATGAAGTGAAAAATTATGAAAGGTTGGTCACAGTAAATGCAATTAGGTCAGCTGTGTCTGCTAGCTGGCAATTATCAAAGATTGAATGCTATGCTCCCACAGAGACTGGGAGAAGGGGCCCTATACTTCCGCATGATTATATTTCAAAGCAGTGACTTTCAGGTCCTTGGAAAAGACACATCTGAGTTATAGGAGATACATGTACATCTCAAAGAGACAGAGGAAGGATTCAAAATTGTAGGCCCTTTTTAGGAAATGCTGTAAGAGGGAGGTCAGGAACCTTCATTAGGTGTTGGTTAGAACAGACAGTAAATTCTCCTGGCAGTACTAAGCTTTTAAGTGGCAGTCATCCCAGGAACACAGCTTTATGTTGCTAAAGTCATACTAGAGTTTAGTTGTCTCCTAGTGCAGAGATTTGGATGGAGTATTTATGTGCTCAAAGCACATATGCACTCAGGGCCTCCCAAATTGGAGGCTTGCTTTATTAAAGTCAATAAGGAAGAGTCTAGAAGCAAGATGAAGGTCATAATCTTACTTAGCCTAAACAGAGAAGTGATATCCCATCACATTTGATGAATTCTATTGGTTAGAAGAAAGTCACTTGACCAGCCTGTACTCAAAGCGAGATGATTACACAAGTGTGAATACTAGGAGGTGGGGATCATTGCAGGCTATCATGGAGTCTGCCTGCCATGTAAAAGTGTTAAAAAAATTATATTGGCATTGCATATCCTAATAGAACATTTGATACAAAAATAGAATGGAATTTTGAAATGTTAAAGGACAATTGAAAAGGTGAGGAATAGTGCAGAGGATAATAGGGGAAGGGAGTAAACTGAATGGAAAGAAATCAGAAAGCAAGACAAACCATGAGAGACTCTTGACTCCAGGAAACAAACTGAGAGTTGCGGAAAGGGAGGTGGGTGGGGGGATGGGGTAACTGGGTGATGGGCATTAAGGAGGGCACGTGATATGATGAGCCCTGGGTGTTATACTGAACTGATAAATCATTGAACATTATATCAAAAACCAACGATGTACTATACCTTGGCTAATTGAATTTAAATAAATTAAAAAAAAGAAAAGGTGAAGCTATGGCTCTTATGCAAAATTAAATGAACACGTATTCATGATTTCATTTAACTCATTAATTAAAAAGGGAACCATTAAGATGTTAAAATGGATCCAAAACATCTGTCTGTTAGCCATTTGTATGTCTATTTTGGAGAAGCGTCTGTTCATGTCTTCTGCCCATTTTTTGACTGGGTTATTAGTTTTTTGAGGGTTGAGTTTGAGAAGTTCTTTTCTAGATCTTGGTTATCAGCCCTCTATCTGATAAATCATTTGCAAACATCTTCTCCCATTCTGTTGGCTCCCTGTTTTGTTGACTGTTTCCATTGCTGTGCAGAGGCTTTTTATCTTGATGAAGCCCCAAAAGTTCATTTTTGCTTTTGTTTCCCTTGCCTTTGGAGACATTTCTTGAAAGAAGTCACTGTGGCCGATGTCGAAGAGGTTACTACCTATGTTCTCCTCTAGGATTTTGATGGATTCCTGTCTCATATTGAGGTCTTTCATCCATTTTGAGCTTATCTTTGTGTATGATATAAGGGAATGGTCCAGTCTCATTATTCTACATGTAGCTGTCCAATTTTCCCAACACCACTTATTGAGGAGACCGTCTTTTTTCCATTGGATATTTTTCCCTGCTTTGTCAAAGATTAGTTGATCATAGAGTTGAGGGTACATTTCTGAAGTCTCTATTCTTTTCCATTGTTCTAGGTGTCTGTTTTTGTGCCAGTACCATGCTGTCTTGGTGATCACAGCTTTGTAATATAGCTTGAAGTCAGGTAACGTGATGCCCACAGCTGTTTTTTTCTTTTTTAACATTCCCTTGGTGATTCGGGGTCTTTTCTGGTTTCATATAAATTTTAGGATTTTTTTCTAGCTTTTTGAAAAATGCCAATTGAATTTTAATAGGTATGGCATTGAAAGTGTAAATTGCTCTGGACAGGATAGACATTTTAACAATGTTTATTCTTCCAATCCATGAGCATGGAATATGTTTCCATCTTTTTGTGTCTTCCTCAATTTCTTTCGTAAGTGTTCTGTAGTTTCTAGAGCATAGATGCTTTACCTCTTTAGTTAGGTTTATTCCTAGACAAATGGCTAACAGACACATGAAAAAAATGCTCAACTCACTAGCCATCAGGGAAATACAAATCAAAACCACATTGAGATACCACCTTACACCAGTTAAGATGGCAAAAATTAGTAAGACAGGATAACAAATACTGGCAAGGATGTGAAGAAAGGGGAACACTTTTACACTGTTGGTGGGAATGCAAGCTGGTATAGCCACTCCGGAAAACAGTACAGAGGTTCCTCAAGATGTTAAGAATAGAGCTACCCTACGACCTAGCAACTGCACTACTAAGTTACAAGATAGCAATTGCACTACCCAAAGATACAGATGTAGTGAAAAGAAGGGCACATGCACCCCAATGTTCATAGCAGCAATGTCCACAATAGTCAAACTGTGGAAGGAGTTGAGATGCCCTTCGACAAACGAATGCATAAAGAAGATGTGGTCCATATACACAATGGAATATTACTCGGCCATCGGAAAGGATGAATACCCACCATTTGCATCAACATGGGTGGAACTGGATGGTATTATGCTAAGTGAAATAAGTCAAGCACAGAAAGACATTATCATATGGTTTCACTTATATGTGGAACATAAGGAATAGCATGGAGGACATTAGGAGAAGGAAGGGAAAAATGAAGAGGGGGGAATTAGAGGGGGAAATGAACCATGAGAGACTATGGACTCTGGGAAACAAACAGGGTTTCAGAGGGGAGGGGAGGGGGGGATGGGCTACCCTGCGATTGGTATTAAGGAGGGCACGTATTGCATGGAGCACTGAGTGTTATAGGCAAACAATGAATTATGGAAAACTACATCAAAAACTAATGATGGACTGTATGGTGACTAACATAACAATAAAATAAAATAAAATAAAATAAAATAAAATAAAATAAAATAAAATAAAATAAAAAAGTAAAATAGATCCAAAACAGAATCCCAAGAACAGACAACTATTTAGGCAATGGATCATGTTTAAATGCTCATAGATATAATTTAATAATAGATGTAAAACTGGTCAGTATCCATAGGGCAATAAAATTAACTATTTGAAATCATCTTTTCCACAGAGGCTTGGGGAGGAGCATGGAATTAATTGCATCTCCACCATACAAAATTTGTTTGCATCCTTGGGAACAGGAACCATTTCTATCATCACTACCTCCACAAGTTAACTGATACCACTGAAGAGTTGAAAAATTGACCAAAGATAATGGAAAGTGCAAACCCTATAGAATCTGATAATCCCCAAACATCTTCTAGATATTATCCAGCATTCCACTGAAAGAACACCAGCCATCTTTTCTTTTTGCATTTTAAAAGTTTTGCAAAAATTTCTGAAATAACCAAGAAATTTGTATATAGCAAAAATGTCATTTAATATGACATTCAAAGCTTCATAAGAATTTTTGCACTAGTAGGTATTTATCCAAAGGATACAAAAATTCTGATCAGAAGGGGCACATGCACCCCAATGTTTATAGCAGCATTATCAATAATAACCAAAATATGGAAAGAGCCCAAATGTCCATCAACAGATGAATGGATGAAGAAGATGTGGTGTATATATGTATGGTGGAATATTACTAAGCCATCAAAAAGAATGAAATCTTGCCATTTGCAATAATGTGGATGGAGCTAGAGTGTATTATGCTAAGGGAAATAGGTCAGTCAGAAAAAGACAAATACCATATGATTTCACTCATATGTGGCATTTAAGAAACAAAACAGATGAACATATGGGAAAGGAAAAAAAAAGAGAGGGAGGCATGCCATAAAAACTCAGCTAAAGAGAACAAACTGAGATTTGCTGAGGGGAGGTGGGTAGGGGGATGGGTTAAATGGGTGATGAGTATTAAAGAGGGCACTTGTTGTGATAAGCATTGGGGGTTATACATAAGTGATAAGTCACTAAATTCTACTTCTGAAACTAAAATTACACTATATGTTAACTAAAAATTAAAAACTTGAAACATTAAAAACATTTACTCTAAGACAAAAATTTAAGATTTTTTGTCTTTTACTTTATTTTTAATTTTTTAAAATTTAAATTCAATTAGCCAGCTTAGAGTACATCATTAGTTTCAGATGTAGTGTTCTATAATTTATCAGTTGTGTATAACACCAAAGTACTCATCACATCACGGGTTCTCCTTAAATTTAAAATATCTTTGATTAAATACTAAAATAATAAGAAAAACTATCCCAGAAAGTACTGAAAAAATAAGGGAAGTATAGTTAGTTCTTCTATAATGCTTCTTCTGGACACATGATTTTTTCCTATTCAATTGATACATTATAGAAGAATTTGAGCATTACATGAATTTTGTAGTTCTTTAGGCACAGTTTCATACCTAAGAAACACTAGGTGAATGCATAAGATTGAACCCAGCTGAACCGAGAAGTGTAAGACATAAAACATGCTCCCACGTAGCTCAAGGGCAATGAGTCATCCACATCCACATCTGGTATTACAACTTTCCATCTTACATCAGATAACCTTCCTTCCAGACTTCACAATGGTTCACAAGTTGCAGTCTTTCAGATGGCTGTCTTGGCTGCTCAGCCCTGCACATTCTCTTTTCAGTTTTCCCCTCTTCCCTGTCAGCCTATGTGTAATTTTTTCTCTATGTTCTCCATTATTTCTATCTCCAATTTCTTTACTTTTTCCCCCCCTGGACCCTCAATTCCTTTTTTTTAATTAAGTTTTTAATTTTAATTCCAGTGTAGTTAATATACAGTGTTATATTGGTTTCAGGTGTACAATACAGTGATTCAACAACTACATGCATTACTCAGTGCTCACCATGATAAATGTATTCTTAAGCCCCATCACTGAATTGCCACCTACTCCCACCCCTTACACTCTGGTAACCACCAGTTTGTTCTCTATAGTTACGAGGCTGTTTCTTGGTCTCTTTCTCTCTCTTTCCTCTTTGTTCATTTGTTTTGCTTCTTAAATTCCACAGATGAGTGAAATCATATGGTATTTTTCTTTCTCTGAGTTATTTCACTTAGCATTATATTCTCTAGAGCCAGCCATGTTGTTGCAAATGGCAAGATTCCATTCTTTTTGAGCGCTGAGTAATATTTCATTGTACATATATAGCACATCTTCTGTATCGATTGATCAGTTTATGGACATTTGGGCTCTTTCCATAATTTGGCTATTGTTGATAATGCTGCTATAAACATCAGAGTGCCTGTACCCCTTAAAATCTATATTTTTATATCCTTTGAGTAAATACCTAGTAGTGCAATTGCTGAGTCTTAGGGTAGTTCTATTATTAACTTTTTGAGGAACCTCCATACTGTTTTCCAGAGTGGCTGCATCAGATCGCATTCCCATCAACAGTGAAAGAGGGTTCTCCTTTCTTCACATCCCTGTTAACACATGTTATTTCCTGTGTTGTTCTTTCTAGCCATTCTGAGAGCTGTGAGGTGGTATCTCTTTGTGGTTTTGATTTGTATTTCCCTGATGATGAGTGATGTAGGACATCTTTCCAAGTGTTTGTTAGCCATCTAGATGTCTTCTTTGGAAAAATGTCTGTTCATGTCTTTTGCCCATTTCTTAACTGGATTATTTATTCTTTGGTTGCTGAGTTTGATACGTTCTTTATAGATTTTGGATACTAATCCTTTATCAGATACATCATTTGCAAATATCTTCTCCCATTCAGTGGACTTCCTTTTAGTTTTGTTGATTGTTTCCTTTGCTGTGCAGAAGCATTTTATCTTGATGAAGTCCCAGTTCATTTTTGCTTTTGTTTCCCTTGCCTCTGGAGATGTGTTTAGTAAGAAGTTGCGACAGCCAAGGTCAAAGAGGTTGCTGCCTGTGTTCTCCTCCAGGATTTTGATTGTTTCCTGTCTCATATTTAGGTCTTCCAATTTTTTTAATGTTTTTTTATTATATTATGTTAGTCACCATACAGTACATCTCCGGTTTCCGATGTAAAGTTCGATGATTCATTAGTTGCGTATAACACCCAGTGCACCGTGCAATATGTGCCCTCCTTACTACCCATCACCAGCCTATCCCATTCCCCCAACCCCCTCCCCTCTGAAGCCCTCAGTTTGTTTCTCAGAGTCCATAGTCTCTCATGCTTCATTCCCCCTTCTGATTACCCCCCTTTCTTTATCCCTTTCTTCCCGTACCAATCTTCCTAGTTCTTATGTTCCATAGATGAGAGAAATCATATGATAATTGTCTTTCTCTGCTTGACTTATTTCATGTAGCATTATCTCCCCCAGTGCCGTCCATGTTGCAGCAAATGTTGAGAAATCATTCTTTCTGATAGCTGAGTAATATTCCATTGTATATATGGACCACAACTTCTTAATCCAGTCATCTGTTGAAGGGCATCTCAGCTCCTTTACGATTTAGCTATTGTGGACAATGCTGCTATGAACATTGGGGTGCATATGGCCCTTTTCTTCACTACGTCTGTATCTTTGGGGTAAATACCCAGTAGTGCAATGGCTGGGTCATATAGGGTAGCTCAATTTTTAACCTTTTAAGAGACCTCCACACTGTTTTCCAGAGTGGCTATACCAACTTGCATTCCCACCAACAATGTAGGAGGGATCCCCTTTCTCCACATCCTCTCCAGCAATTGTTGTTTCTTGCTTTGTCAATTTTTGTCATTCTAACTGGCGTAAAGTGGTATCTTAGTGCGGTTTTGATTTGAATTTCCCTGATGGCTAATGATTTTGAACATTTTTTTCATGTGTCTGTTAGCCATTTGTATGTCATCATGGGAAAAGCGTCTGTTCATATCTTCTGCCCATTTTATGATTTGTTTATTTGTTTCTCACGTACTGAGTTTGAGAAGTTCTTTGTAGATCTTGGATACCAGTCTTTTATCTGTAGCATCATTTGCAAATATCTTCTCCCATTCCATGGGCTGCCTCTTAGTTTTCTTGACTGTTTCCTTGGCTGTGCAGAAGCTTTTTATCTTGATGAAGTTCCACAAGTTCATTTTATCTTTTGTTTCTCTTGCCTTTGGAGGTGTGCCATGAAAAAGGTTACTTTGGCCGATGTTGTAGAGGTTGCTGCCTATGTTCTCCTCTAGGATTTTGATGGATTCCTGTCTCAAATTGAGGGCTTTTGTCCATTTGGAGTTTATTTTTGTGTATGGTGTGAGATAGTGGTCAGGTTTCATTCTTTTGCATATAGCTGTCCAATTTTCCCAGCACTATTCATTGAAGAGACTTTTTTCCACTGGATGTTTTTTCCTGCTTTATCAAAGATTAGTTGCCCAAAGAGCTGAGGGTCCATTTCTGGGCTCTCTATTCTGTTCCATTGGTCTATGTGTCTGTTTTTGTGCCAGTACCATGCTGTCTTTGTGATCACAGCTTTGTAGTACAGCTCGAAATCTGGCATTGTGATGCCCCCAGCTTTGTTTCTCCTTTTCAACAGTTCCTTGGAGATTCGGGGCCTTTTCTGTTTCCATACAAATTTAAGGACTATTTGTTCCAGTTCTTTGAAAAATGTCATCGGTATTTTGATCGGGATAGCATTGAAAGTGTAGATTGCTCTGGGTAGTATGGACATTTTAATTATGTTAATTTTTCTGATCCATGAGCATGGAATATTTTTTCCATCTTTTTGTGTCTCCCTCAATGTCTTTCAAGAGTGATTTATAGTTTCTAGAATATAGGTCCTTTATGTCTCTGGTTAAGTAAATTCCAAGGTAACGTATGGTTTTTGGTGCTATTGTAAATGGGATGGATTCCCTAATTTCTCTTTCTTCAGTCTCATTATTCGTGTATAGAAATGCAACTGATTTCTGAGCATTGATTTTTTTATCCCACCACATTACTGAATTGCTCTATAACTTCTAATATTTTGGGAGTGGATTCTTTTGAGTTTTCCATATAGAGTATCATGTCATCTGCGAAGAGAGACAGTTTGACTTCTTGTTTGCCGATTTGAATACCTTTTATCCCTTTTTTGTTGTCTGATTGCTGTTGCCAGGACTTCTAGTACTATGTTGAATAATAGTGGCGAGAGTGGGCATCCTTGTCGTGTTCCTGATCTTAAGGGAAAGGCTTCCAGCCTTTCCCCATTGAGAATGATATTTGCTGTAGGATTTTCATAGATGGTTTCTGTGAGATTGAGGAATGGACCCTCTATCCCTACACTCTGAAGGGTTTTAATCAGGAAAGGATGCTGTATTTTGTCAAATGCTTTTTCTGCATGTATTGAGAGAATCATATGATTTTCGAATTTTTCTTTCTGGAAAAAATGTAAGACACTGAAAGATTTGCGAATGTTGAACCACCCTTGCATCCCAGGGATGAATCCCACTTGGTCGTGATGGATAATCCTTTTAATGTACTGTTGGATTCTATTAGCCAGGATCTTGTTGAGGATTTTGGCGTCCATATTCATTAGGGAAATCTGTCTGTAATTCTCCTTTTTGATGGGGTCTTTGCCTGGTTTGGGGATCAAGGTAATATTGGCCTCATAGAATGAGTTTGGTAGCTTTCCTTCTGTTTATATTTTTTGAAATAGCTTTAGGAGAATAGGTACTATTTCTTCTTTGAATGTTTGGTAGAATTCCCCAGGAAAACCATCCAGGCCTGGAGTTTTGTTATTTGCAAGGTTGTTTATCACTGACTCAATCTCTTCATAATTAATTGGCCTGTTTAAGAAATCAATTTCTTCCTGTTTCAATCTTGGTAGTTTATAGGTTTCCAGGAAGGCCTACATCTCTTCCAGATTGCTTAATTTATTGGCATATAGCTGTTGATAAAAGTTTCTAATAATCCTTCCAATTTCATTGGTGTTAGTCGTGACCTCTCCTTTTTCATTCATAATTTTATTAATTTGGGTCCTTTCTCTATTCTTTTGGATAAGTCTTGCCAGTGGTCTGTCAATTTTATTGATTCTCTTAAAGAACCAGCTTCTAGTCCTGTTGACCTGCTCTGCTGTCCTCCTGGTTTCTAATTCATTGATTTCTGCTCTAATCTTGGTCAACTGCTTCATCGTGCATGGATTAGGCCTGTCCCTCTGTTGCTGTTCCAGCTTCTTGAGGTGAGAATATATAAACTGCATTTTAGATTTTTCTATTCTTTTGAGTGAGGCTTGGATGGCTATGTATTTACCCCTTAGGACTGCCTTTGCAGTATCTCATAGGTTTTGGACCGTTGTGTTTTCATTCTCGTTGGTCTCCATAAATTGTTTAAATTGATTTTTGATTTCCTGGTTTATCAAGTCATTCCTGAGCCAGATGGTTCTTAGTCTCTATGTGCTTGAGTTTCTTCTAAATTTTTCTTTGTGGTTGAGTTCCAATTTCAAAGTGTTGTGGTCTGAGAATATGCAGGGAATAATTTCAGTCTTTTGGTATTGGTTGAGACCTGTTTTGTGTCCCAGAACATGGTCTATTCTTGAGAATGTTCCATGGGCATTAGAATAGAATGAGTATTCTTTGGTTCTGGGGTGTAGTGTTCTATATATATCTATGAGGTCCAACTCATCAAGTATGGCATTCAAAGCCCTTGTTTCTTTGTCGATTTTTTGCATGGGTGTTCTGTCTATTTCTGATAGTGGAGTGTTGAGGTCCCCTACTATTAAAGTATTTTTATCTATATGTCTCTTTATTCTGGTTAAGAGTTGGCTTGTGTATCTTGCTGCTCCCCTGGTGGGGGCATATATATTTATAATTGTCATATCCACTTGTTGGATACATCCTGTAAGAGTAATATAGTGCCCTTCTGTTTCTCTAACTATAGTCTTTAGTTTAAAATCCAATCTGTCTGATATGAGAATTGCTACGCCAGTTTTCTTTTGACATCCATTGGCGTGAACCATGGTATTCCATCCCTTTACTTTCAGTCTGAATGTATGTTTAGGTTCAAAATGAGTCTCTTGTAGACAGCAAATGGATGGGTCATTTCTTTTTATCCAATCTGCAACCCTGTGACGTGTTATGGGAGAATTTAAGCCATTTACATTGTGACTGAATATTGAGAGATATGATTTTAATGATGCCATGTTGCCAGTAACGTCTTTATTTCTATCGATAGTGACTTTCTGTTCTGTATCACTCTTGGCGCCTTTTTACCTTTATAGAGCCCCCCTTAATATCTCCTGTAGGGCTGTTTTTGTGGTTATGAAATTGGTCAATGACTGGCGATTCTGGAAGGTCTTTATTTCTCTATCAATTCTGAATGACAGCCTTGCTGGATAAAGGATCCTTGGCTGCATGTTTTTCTCTGGAAGAGCTTTAAAAATGCCCACCCCCCAACCCTTACTCTCATTCCAGGTCTGTGTAGACAGGTCTGACGTAATTCTGAGACCTTTGCCTTGGTACATGAGAAATTTCTTTGCCCTGGCCGCTTTCAATACTGTATCCTTGGATCTAATATTTGCGAAATGCACTATGATGTGACGTGGCATAGGTTTGTCGTGGTTGAGCTTGGGAGGGGTCCTCTCTGCCTCTTGGACACGAATGTTTGTTTCCCTTGCTAGATTGGGGAAGTTTTCAGCTACAATTTGTTCAAATATCTCTTCTAGACCTCTGTTTTTCTCCACCCCCTCGGGGATGCCAATGATTCTGACATTGGAACGTTTCATTGAGTCAGTAATCTCCCGTAACTTACATTCTTGAGCGTGGATTTTTTTAAGGTCAGATTCTATTTTAGCTTTGTCTTCTACTAACCCATCCTCCAATTCGCTGATACTTTCTTCTGCCTCATTCACCCTGGCCGTCAGAGCCTCTAGTTTTGACTGCATTTGGCTCATAGAATTTTTAATTTCTGCCAGATTCGCTCTCATTTCCACCCTTAGAGATTCTATATTCTCATTAACATTTTCCTTAATACTTTTTTCAAGTCTACACATCATCTTGACCATTGTTACTCTGAATTTCATTTCTGATAATTTGGTTATATCCATATCCATTAGTTCTGTGGCAGAGGTCACAGACTCATTGTCTTTTCTTTGCTGGAGGGGGGGATTTCTCCTTCTTATCATTCTGATGAGGAGAGGATGCGGGGTTGTCCAGAGCCTAAATTATTGTCTGGGACCCAGGCCGTGCGCCCTTGTTTTATAGGGATATTAGAGATGTGGGCTTCTTGATTTTTCAGCCTGCCTTCTGGGTGAGGGGCCTGCCGTGCCGATACTCAGGCAACCCTGTTTGGGTAGAGTCTCCATGTCCCCTGTGAGGGGGCATGGGGTGGGCACACTGTGAGCTGGTATTTCCAGGCTTTTGTTCTCTGGCGGCTTTCCCTGGTGGTTTGCTGTGCCTCTTCTGAGAGTCAGAGCAGCAGTGGCCAAATCTCAGCCTCTGTCTCAGAACAGAGGGATCGCGGGCCATTCTCCACTGATGTTCTGGCCACTTTAACTCTGTTTCTGTTGGTGCTGCTCAACCCTGCAGCGTCCCAGGATGTGTACCCCACACCCGGCGTCCCAGCCCTCACTTCCAGGGCCAGTGCATCTCTGTCCTTTGTGTTTCTTTCTTTTTTTTTTTTTTTAAAGATTTTATTTATTTATTTGACAGAGACAGACAGCCAGTGAGAGAGAGAGAGAGAGAACACAAGCAGGGGGAGTGGGAGAGGAAGAAGCAGGCTCCCAGTGGAGGAGCCTGATGTGGGGCTCAATCCCAGAGTGCCGGGATCACGCCCTGAGCTGCAGGCAGACGCTTAACGACTGCACCACCCAGGCGCCCCTGTCCTTTGTGTTTCTAACACTGCCAGCCGCCAGCCGCCAGCCGCCAACCGCCCCCATGCGCTCCAGAGCTCCTGGTCTCAGTCTGGTTCCAGTGAGTACACCGGAGCCCTGTTTCAGTCTGGTGGCGTGCGTTCCCTGGCTCATGGTCTCAGTCTGCTTTCTCACGGGTGCTGGTCCGCAAGTCCGCCTGCTCCCCCGTTCAGGTGGCTACCGCTTCCCAGCGCCCGAATGCGGCGGCTCCCTCCCCCTTCCGTTTATCTTCCTATATCTGTGCGTGGTTTCATGGCTCCCCACTTCGTACCTCAATACTCAGCACTGGAGATGTTCATTTGTAGAGATCCAGATGTATCTTCCTGCATCTCAGGCTGATTCCGTGGATGTTCAGGCCGGTCCGGTACCTATCCAGCTCGACTCAGGGGACCGGCTGAAAAAGGGGTCCCCTACTCCTCCACCATCTTAACTCCCCTTCCCATTTCTGGGTTTTCTATTCTGTTCCAATTGATACATGCGTCTCTTTTTGTGCTGGTACCATACTGTCTTGATCACTATAGCTTCGTAATATAGCTTGAAGTCTGGAATTGTGATGCTTCCAGCTTTGCTTTTCTCTTTCAGGACTGTTTTAGCTATTCGGGGTCTTCTGTGATTTCATACAAATTGTAGGATTGCTCTAGCTCTGTGAAAAATGCCATGGGCATTTGATAGGGTTTGCATTAAATGTGTAGATTGCTTTGGGTATTATAGACATTTTCACAGTATTTGATCTTCCAATCCATGAACATGAAATGTTTTTTCATTTCTTTATGTCATCTCCATTTCTTTCATAAGTGTTCTACAGTTTTCAGAGTACAGATCTTTTACCTCATTGGTTAGGTTTTTATTCCTAGGTATCTTATGGTTTTTGGTGCAAGTGTAAATGGATTGATTCCTTCATTTCTCTTCCTGCTGCTTCATTATTGTTGTATAGAAACGCAACAGATTTCTGTACATAGATTTTATAACCTACTACTTTGCTAAATTCATGTATCATTTCTAACAATTTTTTTGGGTGGAGTCTTTTAGATTTTAAGAGTATCATCTCATTTGTGAAGGTTGAAAGTTTGACTTCTTCCTTTCCAATTTTGGCGCCTTTTATTTCTTTTTGTTGTCTGATTGCTGAGCCTAGGACTTCTGGTATTATGTTGAGCAACAGTGCTAAGAGTGGACATCCCTGTCATGTTCCTGACCTCAGGGAAAAGCTCTCAGGTTTTCCCCATTGAGGATGATATTACCTGTTGGTCTTTTGTATATGACCTGTATGGTGTTGAGGTATATTCCCTCTATCCCTACTTTCTTGAGGGTTTTTATCGGGAAAGGATGCTGTATCTTGTCAAATACTCTTTCTGCATCCATTGAGAGGATCATATGGTTCTTATCCTTTCCTTTATTAATGTGGCATATTACGTTGATTGATTTGTGAATATTGAACCACCCCTGCAGTGCAGGAGTAAATAAATCCCACTTGATCATGGTGAATAATTCTTTTACTGTACTGTTGGATTCAATTTGCTAGTAGTTTATTGAGAATTTTTGCATACATATTCATCAGGGATATTGGTCCGTCATTCTTTTTAGTGAGGTCTCTGAATCTTGTTTTGGAATCAATTGTAATACTGGCCTTATAAAATGAGTTTCGAAGTTTTCCTTCCATTTCTATTTTTTTGGAATAGTTTGAGAAGATGAGGTATTAATTCTTTTTTAAATGTATGGTAGAATTCCCCTGGGAAGCCATTCCCTGACCCTTGTTTGTTGGGAGATTTTAGATAATTGGTTCCATTTCTTTGCTGGTCATGGGTCTGTTCAAATTTTCTATTTCTTCTTGTTTCAGTTTTGGTAGTGTGTATATTTCTAGGAATTTACCATTTCTTCCAGATTGACCAATTTTCTGGCATATAATTGCTCATAATATTCTCCTATAATTGTTTGTATTTCTTCAGTGTTGGTTGTGATCTCATTCATGATTTTATTTAGTTGGGACCTTTCTCTTTTCTTTTTAATAAGTCTGGCTAGAGGTTTATTGATCTTATTAATTCTTTCAAAGAACCAGCTTCTGGTTTTGTTTATCTGTTCTACTGTTCTTCTTTTTTTAAATTTAAATTCAATTGGCCAACATATAGTACATCATTAGTTTTGATGTAATGTTCAATGATTCATTAGTTTTGAATAACAAACACCCAATGCTCACCACATCACATGCCCTTTTTAATACCCATCACCCATTTACCCCATCCCGTGACCCACCTTCCTTTCTGCAACCCTCAGTTTGTTTTCTGGGGTCAAGAGTCTCTCATGGTTTGTCTCACTCTCTGATTTCTTCCCATTCGGTTTTCCCTGCCTTCCCCTATGATCCTCTGCACTATTTCTTATATTCCGCATATGAGTGAAACCATATGATAATTGTCTTTCTCTTTTGACTTATTTCACTTAGCATAATACCATCCAGTTCCATCCATGTTGATGCAAATGGTGGGTATTCATCCTTTCTGATGGCTGAGTAATATTCCATTGTATAAATGAACCACATCTTCTTTATCCATTCATCTGTTGAAGGACATCTCAACTCCTTCCACAGTTTGGCTATTGTGGACATTGCTGCTATGAACATTGGGGTGAAGGTGCCTCTCCTTTTCACTACATCTGTATCTTTGGGGTTAATACCCAGTAGTACAATTGCTGGGTCATAGGGTAGCTCTATTTATAACTTCTTGAGGAACCTCCATACTGTTTTCCACAGTGGCTGTACCACTTTGCATTCCTACCAACAGTGTAACAGGGTTCCCCTTTCTGCACATCTTCACTAAAATTTGTTGTTTCCTGTCTTGTTAATTTAATTTATTTTTTTATTTAATAATATTTTTTATTATATTATGTTAGTCACCATACAGTACATACCTAGTTTTTGATGTAAAGTTCCATGATTCATTACTTGCCTGTAACACCCAGTGCACCATGCAATACGTGCCCTCCTTACTACCCATCACCAGCCTATCCCATTCCCCCACCCCCCTCCCCTCTGAAGCCCTCAGTTTGTTTCCCAGAGTCCATAGTCTCTCATGGTTCATTCCCCCTTCTGTTTACCCCCTTTCTTCTTCCCTTTCTTCTCCTACTGATCCTCCTACTTCTTATGTTCCACAAATGAGTGAAACCATATGATAATCGTCCTTCTCTGCTTGACTTATTTTGCTCAGCATTATCTCCTCCAGTGCCGTCCATGTTGCAGCAAATGTTGAGAAATCATTCTTTTTGATGGCTGAGTAATATTCCATTGTATATGTCTTGTTAATTTTTGCCATTCTAACTGGTGTATTGTGGTATCTTATTGTGGTTTCGATTTGTATTTCCCTGATGGTAAGTGATGTGGAGCATTTTTTTCATGTGTCTATCGGCCATTTGTATGTCTTCTTTGGAGAAATGTCTCTTCATGTCTTCTGCCCATTTCTTGACTGGGTTATTCATTTTTTGGGTGTTGAGATTGATAAGTTCTTTCTAGATCTTGGATACCAGCCCTTTATCTGATACGTCATTTTCAAATATCTTCTCCTATCTGTCGGTTGTCTTTTGGTTTTGTCAACTGTTTCCTTTTCTGTGCAAGAGCTTTTTATCTTGATGAAGTCCCAAAAGTTCATTTTTGTTTTTGTTTCCCTTGCCTTTGGAGACATATCTGGCAAGAAGTTGCTATGGCTGAGATTGGAGAGGTTACTGCCTGTGTTCTCCTCTCGGATTTTGACGGATTCCTGTCTCACATTGAGTTCTTTCAACCATTTTGAGTTTATCCTTGCGTATGGTGTAAGAGAATGATCCAGTTTCATTCTGCATGTGACTGTCCAATTTTCCCAGCACCATTTATTGAAGGACTGTTTTTTTTCCATTGGATATTCTTTCCTGCTTTGTAGAAGATTAGTTGATCATACAGTTGAGAGTCCATTTCTGAAGTCTGTATTCTTTTCCATTGATCTGTGTATCTGTTCTTGTGCCAGTATCATGCTGTCTTGATGATCACAACTTTGTCCTATAGCTTGAAGTTAGGCATTGTGATGCCTGCAGCTTTGGTTTTCTTTTTCAATATTCCCCTGGTGATTTAGGGTCTTTTCTGTTCCATACAAATTTTAGGATTCTTTATTCCAGCTCTGTGAAAAATGTCGATGATATTTTTATAAGGATTGAGTTGAAAGTGTACATTGCTCTGGTCAGCACAGACATTTTCACAATGTTTATTCTTCCAATCCATGAGCGTGGAATGTTTTTCCATCTCTTTGTGACTTCTTCAAATTCTTTCATAAGTGTTCCGTAGTTTCTAGAGTACAGATCCTTTACCTCTTTGGTTAGCTTTATTCCTAGAGTTTTATCAATCTTATTAATTCTTTCAAAGAACCAGCTTTTAGTTTCATTTATTTGTTCTACTGTTCTTCTGGTTTCTATTTTGTTGATTTCTGCTCTAATCTTTATTATTTCTCTTTTCCTGCTGGGTTTAGGCTTTATTTGCTGTTCTTTCCCAGCTCCTTTAGGTGTAAGGTTAGTTTACGTATTGGGGATTTTTCTAATTTTTTGAGAGAGGCTTGTATTGCAATGTACTACCCTCTTAGAACCGCCTTTGCTGTGTCCTCATCAATACCCATCACCTGGAGTCTGGAGTCTCTCATGGTTTGTCTCCCTCTCTGATTTTTTCCCATTCAGTTTTTCCTCCCTTACCCTGTGGTCCTCCGTGCTATTCCTTATGTTCCACATATGAGTGAAACTATATTGCATGGTGCACTGCGCATTATATGCAAGTAATGAATCATGGAACTTTACATCAAAAACTAGGGATGTACTGTATGGTGACTAACATAATATAATAAAAAATATTATTATTTAAAAAAGAAACTATATGATCATTGTCTTTCTCTGCTTGACTTATCCCAAAGGTTGTGAACAGATGTGTTTTCATTCTCATTAGTTTCCATGAATTATTTAAATTCTTTTTAAATTTCCTGGTTGTCTCATTCATTCTTTAATAAGATGCTCTTTAACCTCTAAGTGTTTGAGTTCCTTCCAAATTTCCTTTTATGATTGAGTTTCAATTTCAGAGCTTTGTGGTCTGAAAATATGCAGGGAATAATCTCAATCTTTTGGTACCGGTTGAGACCTGATTTGTGACCCAGTATGTGATCTATTCTGTGGAATGTTCCATGTTCACTTGAGAAGAATGAGTATTCTGTTGATTTTGCCTGGAATGTTCTGTATACATCTGGGAAATCCATCTGGTCCAGTGTATCATTCAAACCCCTTGTTTCTTTGTTGATCTTCTCTTTAGATGATCTGTCCATTGCTGTGAGTGGGGTGTTGAAGTCCCCTATTTTTAATGTATTATTACCAACATGTTTCTTTATTTTGGTTATTAATTGGTTTATATAATTGGCTGCTCCCATGTTGGGGGCATAGATATTTATAATTGTTAGAGTTTCTTGTTGGGTAGACCCTTTAGATATGATATAGTGTCCCTCTTCATCTCTTACTACAGTCTTTGGTTTAAAAATCTAATTTGTCTGATATGAGGATTGCTATCCCAGCTTTCTTTTGAGGTCCACTAGCATGGTAAATTTTTCTCCATCCCCTCACTTTCAATCTGGAGGTGTATTTAAATCTAAAATGAGTCTCTTGTAGACAGCATATGATGGGTCCTGCTTTTTTATCTAATCTGATACCTTGTGTCTTTTGATTGGAGCCTTTAGCCCATTTACATTCAGAGTAACTCTTGAAAGATATGACTTTAGTGCCATTGTATTGCCTGTAATGTCCCTTTTTCTGTAGATTTCCTCTGTTTCTTTCTGGCCTATGTTACTCTTGGGCTCTCTGTTCGCTTACAGTATCCCCCTTAGTATTTCTTGCAGTCTTGGTGGTCACATATTCTTTCAGTCTCTGTCTGTCCTGGAAGCTCTTTATCTCTCCATCCGTTCTGAATGACAGCCTTGCTGGATAAAGTATTCTTGGCTGCATGTTCTTCTCATTTAGTACCCTGGATATATCATGCCAGACCTTTCTGGCCTGCCAGGTTTCTGTGGGCAGGTCTGATGCTAGTCTGATGGTCCTCCCTCTGTAGGTTAATAGTCTCTTCTCTTGAGTTGCTTTCAGGATTTTCTCTTTGTCTCTGAAATTTGCAATCTTCACTATTATATGTTGGGGTGTTGATCTATTTTTATTAATTTTCAGAGGGGTCCTCTCTGCCTCTTGGACATGAATGCTTGCTTCCTTCCCCAGATTAGGGAAGCTGTCAGCCTTGATTTGCTCAAATATACCTTCTGGTCCTCTTTCTTTTTTCACCCTCAGGCACTGCAATAATTCTGACACTGGTACGTTTCATGGCATCACTGATTTCTCAAAGCCTCTCTTCACGGGCTATGAGTTGTTTTTCTCTCTTTTCCTCAAATTCCTTCCTTTCCATCATCCCATCTTCTAGATCACTTACTTTCTCTTCTGCCTCATTCAGCCCAGCTGTTACAGCATCCAGTAGACTGCATCTCAGTTATAGAATTTTTAATTTTGGCTTGATTGGATCTCATTTCTGCAGTAGGAGATTCTCTAATGTCTTCATGCTTTTTTCAAGCCCAGCTTTTAACTTTAAAATTGTTATCCTGAATTCCATCTCTGACATCTTATTCATCTCCATATAGATTAGATCTGTGGCAGAGAATTACCTCTGATTCTTTCTTTTGTTGTGAATTTCTCCTTCTAGTCATTTTTCCCAGATCAGAATGGATGAGCAAGTGAGAAGAATAAAAAATATCAACCAGACCCAAGCAAAATACACACTAGACAAATCCAAACAGATCAGAAACCAAAACAGAAAAGTATACAAAAACAAAGCAAAATTTTAAAAAAAATGGTGTGGGGAGAGAGAATATAATCTCACAGTGTCGACAAATCAGGTGTTCCTGAGTGAATTTTGGTCTGTCAGAAGATGCTAAATCTCAAAATTGCAAAGAAATCAAAACATATATATATATATACAAAAATAAAATTGAATAGAGTGAAATAAGGCCAAAAATGAAGCATATATCTATAAAATGTAGATGTGAAAAATAAAAGTTAAAAATCAACTTAAAAACAAAGAGGCGATAAAATAAGAAATTAGTTGAAAAAGGGAAAAAAGAAAAAAAATGGAAAATTTTAGACTGAAAGATAAGTGAATCATGAGAAAAAAACCTCAAGTTCTATATACTATTTGCCCCTAGCTCTGGAATTTTAGTCTCTTGGGATCCATAAACTTGTTGTGCACCTGTTCTTCCAGTTGGTCTTCTCGGGAAGGGGCCTGCTGTGATGCTTCTCATGTGTCTTTGCCTGGGCAGAGTTGTACTGCTCCTTGCCAGGGGGCTGGGCTCAGTGTAAGCGGGTCCTCTGTGTGGCTTTTGTTCCCTAAAGGTTTACCGTGCCTCTTTAGAGGATCAAAGTAAAAATAGCTGTACCCAGCCTCCAGCCCCACAGCTGAACAATCCCAGTCCCCCCTCTTCAGTAAACCCTCTGGGACCAACGGTCTTCACTTTTGTGTGTGCCAAACACCACAAGCTCCTGCAGTGCATGCCCACAGTGAGTCTCCCAGGGGAGTCCAAGGGTCCCATGTTACTGTCCTTTGTAGGGCCCTGGCACTAAGAGTGGTCACAAGATCGTATGGGTACTGATCTGCCCCTTCTAGGGGATGGCAGATGGTCCACGTTCCAGTCTGTTTCAGGGTGCCCTTGTGGAGAGTGGTCACCCAATTAAGCCAGATCAATGTTTATGGCAACCCAAGCTGAGAGCCCCCTCCTGGGCTCACTGACCATAATCAGTTTCCCTGCTACACTGCTTGGGCACTCTACTGGCTGAGGCACCCCATTAGTTCTGTGACTCCTCGGATCCTGAGACTACACTGACCCACCTAGAATTCTGCCCATTTCATCCCCTGAGCGCCTTTCAGACAGAGATGTCTCTCACTGGAGCACATTTCTAAGGGTTCATATTTTGCCCTCCAGCGGTATATCACTTTCTGGTAGCAGGCTTATGGAGGCTCTCTCCTACCTCTGTTTATCTTCTGATATCTCCCCTCAGATTCACTTCTCCACAACTCCTACCTTGCAAAAAGCAATTGCTTTTCTACTTGTAAAGTTCCAGATATTTTTTTTTTTACAACTCAGGCTGAATTCATGGGTGTTCGAATGGTTTGATAGTTATCTAGCTAAATTCAAGGGACCATATAAAATGAGCTCTCCTACTCTTGCAACCATCTTGCAACTCACCCCTTCTTTCTTTGTTTCTTCCAGCTTTTAGTGGCTTCAGGAGTTCCTTGCCTTATGGTTGCATAACTTCAGTCTTAGCTTCTTTTACATGACATTTTCTTGTGTGCCTCCTGGGCAGGGTTCTCACAGCCTCTTTGTTGGATGTTGAGGCAGTAGGAAAATATGATGTTTTAAAAATTTACAATACATTCTAATGACATAGTACTGTTTCTGTTAATCTCTTTCATGAGTGAAAAAATAAAAATAATAAAATTTACAATACAATTGACCCTGTGGTACCTCAATATCATTAACAATACTAACTGGGATAGCTAATGCTTGCCACCTGGACTTTGGTGATGTTAAAGGTGTATGGGACACTTGACTTAGACTCTGAAGGAAATTTTCCTAAAGGTCACAATTAGAAAGTGTCCTATTAGGTGTATTATGAGGATTTTACACTCAGTTCACCACCAGGCACTCTACTTTGTGGGACAAATCCAGGCACCTCTGGATTAAGGAAATTTGTTGGAAGTTATGTTATGAAAGACTTTTACTTCTTGGCCATTCCTCATAGCTTGGCCTATACCTGTCCAGAGTTATTCATGTGCATGCAGAGGGAAGTGTCCTGAATGGCACAAACCCCTCCTTCGATGGCTAGTAAATGACAAGAACCAGTCTGTTATCCATTTCCATTTGGGCTAGAGACTCATGGGCTAGTCATTTAAAGGACAATGTTTTGGGCAGCCTTTGCATATGATCTCAAAGGTCCACTGAAAAGTGCAGTTTGGCAGTTATGATTTGATTTTGCTTGACAAAGTCTGCTGGTCTGGTGCCAATTCTCACAGCTCCTACAGCTATGGTAAGTCCTATTGAGATTGGAAAAATACTGCCCATTTTGCCTGGTGTCCTTAATGGTAACAGGGAGGACTCAATGACTAAAGAACTATGGGAATCCCTTGTGTAACCACTTCATTCTGGATATGGTTGCACTAGGAAAAACATGCAATGGAGCTGGCAAAGAAAAAAATACATAAGTTTCTGTGCCTGTGAGTTTGGACTATAGTAGAACTTGAATGTACCATTATTTAGAGCATAATGTACCATGAGGATGTTAATAAGAGAGTGAAGTCCTCAGTATGGGGAATTGGCCAAGTGCAGTTGATTCCTGGGCATAAGCTCTAAGCCTGTGGGGATGACTTGACTATAATGTAAGGCTGCCCCTGGGTAAGTACAGTTAAGAATGATAGCAGGTGGTATATTTAAGCATGGAGCTGTCAGGGAGGATTTTTTTTATAAAGATTTTATTTATTTATTTGACACAGAGAGAGACAGCCAGCAAGAGAGGGAACACAGGCAGGGAGAGTGGGAGAGGAAGAAGCAGGCTCCCAGTGGAGGAGCCTGATGTGGGGCTCGATCCCAGAACTCCAGGATCACGCTCTGAGCCGAAGGCAGACGCTTAATGACTGAGCCACCCAGGTGCCCCTGTCAGGGAGGATTTTGAGGTGAGACCCATAGCTAGTGGGATTTAGTGGCAGGCCCAACAGTTTCAAGGGCTCAGAGTCATGACCAAAACTTCAGGGGCCCATTCATATGACTTAGAGATCTTGATCTGTCCTCAGGGTTGTTTGGTGGTTGTTGTGATACAAATGAGAGGACACAGGAACTGGAGGTGTTCATGGGAATGGCATGTGTGAATGTATGCTCCTGAGTGCCCAGCCCCAGGAGCACTGGGATGTATGTATATTCCTGCCATGGTCAGTGTTGGGGGGAAACAGAAATCATGGGAAATCTTTAGAAGGGCACACAGGAATGGCAAATCTGGGTAGTGAGTGGTTAGGCATGGCAGAGAGGTGTACTAGGAGATATTTCCTGCAGGGTGGCATTTAAGTTATAATGAATCCTCTAGAGGCTTAATGCATTCTAGGGCTGCTCTGAAATCATGGGATTTGAACTCCGTTTCACAGGTAGGTTTCAGCAAAGCAAGATCCAGGGATAAACAATTAGCAATCAGAAAATAGGACTCCACAAGAAACAAATAAACAAATCATAAAATGGGCAGAAGATATGAATAGACACTTTTCCAATGAAGACATACAAATGGCTAACAGACACATGAAAAAATGTTCAAAATCATTAGCCATCAGGGAAATTCAAATCAAAACCACATTGAGATACCACCTTATGCCAGTTAGAATGGCAAAAATTGACAAGGCAAGAAACAACAATTGTTGGAGAGGATGTGGAGAAAGGGGATCCCTTCTACATTGTTGGTGGGAATGCAAGTTGGTACAGCCACTCTGGAAAACAGTGTGGAGGTCCCTTAAAAAGTTAAAAATTGAGCTACCCTATGATCCAGCCATTGCACTACTGGGTATTTACCCCAAAGATACAGACGTAGTGAAGAGAAGGGCCATCTGCACCCCAATGTTAATAGCAGCATTGTCCACAATAGCTAAACTGTAGTAGGAGCCGAGATGCCCTTCAACAGATGACTGGATTAAGAAGATGTGGTCCATATATACAATGGAATATTTCTCAGCCATTAGAAAGAACGATTACCCAACATTTGCTGCAACATGGACGGCACTGGAGGAGATAATGCTAAGTGAAATAAGTCAAGCAGAGAAAGACAATTATCATATGGTTTCTCTCATCTATGGAACATAAGAAGTAGGAAGATCGGTAGGAGAAGAAAGGGATAAAGAAAGGGGGGGTAATCAGAAGGGGGAATGAAGCTTGAGAGACTATGGACTCTGAGAAACAAACTGAGGGCTTCACGAGGGGTGGGGGAATGGGATAGGCTGGTGATGGGTAGTAAGGAGGGCACGTATTGCATGGTGCACTGGGTGTTACACACAAGTAATGAATCATGGAACTTAACATCAAAAACCAGGGATGTACTGTATGGTGACTAATATAATATAATAAAAAAGTATTATAAAAAAAAGAGATTACAAAAAAATCATGTTAATCATGATAGGGATATGCTGAGTGGTACCTGCAGTGAGGGCCAGGGACCAATATAATCAATGTGCCCTCAGGAGGATGGACAGGAACCCCATGGAAAAAGATTCCCACTGAGGAACATGCCAATGTTTAGTCTTGGAGCATAAGTCACAGTTTTCAGTTACCATCTTGGCCAGAAAGGGTCCCGGAGGAGTGCCCTGTCTATGGTTCCATTCAACAAGAACATGGATGCCCTAGTGCCCAGAATTATTATGTGCCCAAACTGCCAGTGGGTATGAAAACAAAGAGGGTTCTGTAAGGCAGCTGAGGTGGCTAGTAAAAAGAGTGTTAATCTCAGGTAATTTGTCTGCTGTGTTGTTGAAATGTGCCTCTAGAGTGTTAGGTCATACATGTACTGAAACATGTGTGACAAAAATGGGAATGGGCAATGTTGCCAACTCTTTCCAAGTGCTGGATCCTGCAGATTGACCTGCCTTATATCAATTAAGAAATCATTACTCTGCTTTTGGCCATGAATCAATAAAGATCTAGACATGGGAAACCTGCCTAGTAAAGGGCATCCCATAGTGCTGAATGCACCATTTCCAACTCATAGAAGTATTCGAGGTCAGTTGTAGGCTGTGACTATACAGTGGGCTGTATTGCATACAGTGTGGTGCTGCTGTCAGTGAACTACACTGACTTCTTTTCCATGTCAGAAAATTGGCCCCAAGGGACTCCCCATTTCACAGAGGAAAGTGTTGTTCCTTGGTCTGAGGTCAGGGGCTGAGTGTAGGGGAAGCCACATCCTCCTGCAACTTGAGAAGGACCTATTTATCAGGTTTAACAAACTACTGGCGCTTCCATTCCCAGTTAAGTAAAGAGGCTTCCATGGCTGTGCCAAGATGCTGCTGGGAAGAATCTCTCACCCATGGCAGGATAGAAATCTGGGTGGGGGCAGTAAGAACCTTGGTCTCTATTGGGCCCAGTAGGCAGCTAATATTTGGTGCTCTACAGGCATGTATCAAGCAGTAGCTAATGGAAATCCCTGGACCCAAAAGTCCATTGGGTGCTATTATTGACCATACCTAGGCCATAGGTGGTCAATGGGTCAAGTCTAAAATCAGTTCAGAGGTAACCAGAGGCCTGGCTCCTTGTAAAGCCTGCTGAATTAATTCTAATGCCTGTTGCTGGGGCTCTCCCCGATGGAAGTTGGCAGGCTTTCAAGTGATGTGGTAAATAAGTTGAGATAAAATTGAATGATGTAGAATTTGATGTTGCCAGACATTAAGAGGACTAACAGGCCTAGCAAGGTATCTGCGGTGGGCTGAGCTGTAAAAGCTGATGCTTAACTGTGGTAGTGATTTGGTAGCCACCAGAAACCAGATTTTGCCCAAGAATTTAACTGAGGACACCAGGCCTTGGGTTTTGTGTGAAGCTATTATTGGACCCTGTTTTTGAAGATGACATGTAAATGCATACAAATCTTCCTCAAAGGAGACTTCATATCAGGGTACCATCTAGGTAGTGCTAGTAGGAAATCCTAAAGCAAAAGTGTGTCCAGGTCCTGGAAGCACAAATCATGGGTAATGGCTAGATTTAAATAACCAATGGGCAACAGAGTAAATGCATATTGGGTTCTTTCAAGGTATAGGTGAACTAAGGCTGTGACTGATTGGTAATTGGCAGTGACTAAAACATGTTGGTCAGAGACTCCATGGTGAAATAGTTGCCAGATGATCTTTGGATATCTTCAATTTATCTGATTATGTTAGGTATTGGAGCCTTAATGAGGGGTACTTGAGCATTAAATTTTTGATAATCAATAGTTAAGCACCACCAGTTGGCATAAGACAGACCAACTAGGACTACTGAAAGGAGAAATAGTGGGAATAATCACCCTGCCTTTTTTTTTTAAGCAAATCTTGAAAGACAGGTGGAAAGCCAACAATACCTTGTCTTAAGGATTTTGTGTCCTGTTCACTACCATTACTGGCAGGGGCAGCTCTATAAGGGCCCACTTTGTGATTCTGAATAGTAGAACCAGGGACTTTGGCTTGTTCCAGAGTTGCAAAAATAAACCATTGCAACTCATCGAAATAAGCTTTTGCACAGCAAAGAAAACCATCAACAAAACAAAAAGACAACCTACCAAATGTGAGAAGATATATGCAAATGGTATATCTGGTAAAGTGTTAATAACTAAAATATATAAAGAAACTTATACAACTCAATACACAAAAAACCAAATAACCCAATTAAAATGGGCAGAAGGAATGAACAGACATTTTTCTAAAGAAGACATACAGATGGCCAACAGACACATGAAGAGATGCTCAACATCACTCATCATCAGGGAAATGCAAATTAAAATGACAATGAGATACCATCTCATACTTGTCAAAATGGCTAAAATAAAAAACAGAAGAAACAATGAGTGTTGACAAGGATGTGGAAAAAAAGGAATTGTCATGCCCTGTTGGTAGGAATGCAAACTGGTGTAGCCACTGTGGAAAACAGAATGGAGGTTCCTCAAAAAATTAAAAATAGAATTACCATATGATCCAGTAATTCCTTTCCTGGGTATTTACCAAGAGAAAATGAAAAAACTAATTTGAAAAGATATATGCACCTCTATGTTTATTGCAGCATTATTTACAATAGCCAAGATATGGAAGCAACCTAAGTGTCCATCCATAGATGAATGAATAAAGAACATGTGGTATATATACACAATGGAATATTACTCAGTCATAAAAAAGAATGAAGTCTTACCATTTGCAACAGCATGGATGAAAGTAGAGGACCCAATGCTAAGTGAAAGAAATAAATGAGCAAAGAAAAAAAGAGACAAACAAAAAAACCAGACTCTGTATAAATATAGGGAACAAACTGGCAGTTGTCAGAGAAGAGCAGATGGGGGGGATGGGTGAAATAGGTGAAGAGGATTAAGAGTACACTTATTTTGATGAGCACTGAGTAATGTATAGAATTATTGAATCATTATATTGTATACCTGAAACTAATATAATACTGTATGTTAATTATATTTGAATTCAAAAAAATTAAAAAAGAGATACTCCTTTAAATTTGGATGGGTTATCAGGAATGATAGTAACTTGGGTTTCCATATCTAGTAAAACTAGAAAATATTGTTTATATTTAGAGTTCTAAATAACTGCTAGAGTCTTATGTGGGTACTTTGCCCCTGAGCAGTTGCCTTGGGAATCCCTATTGAAAAGTTTACAGTGGTTTCCAGTTTCAGAGGTCTGAGTATGGGCTCTATGGATTTTGGGTGGACCACTAGTTCCATGAGCCACCAGATCTACGCACAATGGGTGAAATCCTTTTAATATAATCTCCTTTAGTTGCAATATGGGGCAGCCTGTGCCTTACTTCATGAGGTGTGTCCTATTTAACTGCCAATAAATAGGGTGAGTCAGATGGCTTGGAGGCAATAGGGAGTCAATGAGTTAGTAAAGAAATGGCAGGAGAAGTGGCATAGATTGGTGGGATGCACAGGGGGAGAAGAATCTTTGTGCTCCAGGGGTCAAGGTTTAACAAGTCAGAATTTGTGATTCAGGGTGGGTAGTCTTCAGAGAGAGCTAGAAGATCAATTTCATTCATGGTCTTCATATGGTATGGGAAACGTCAATAAAGTTAAACAATACCCCCATGCAAGAACATCCCCTGGATTCTGTGTCAAAGAGGGCTTCTTCCTATTAGAAATGTGTTCAGGATCTTTCTTGTCTGAATGTTCAAAGAAATGATAGTTCTATTGAACCATATCAGTTTTGTGGAGGAGCATGATGGGCCTCCTGGGTAGTTTTCCACTGAGCATCTGCCTTAGTAGTAATGACTGCAAAGGAGAGGTGAACTCACCTCCAAGCTATGAAAATTCAAGTCAGTAATGGCAGGGCTTTGGAATGCCAAAGGGTGGTAGAAATTTTGGGTTCCTCATCTGAGGCTTCTATAACCTCCTCAAAAGTTTTGTTTTCTTTATCATATGCCCCCTGGCACTTGGGATGCCCTTTATCTTCCTTGGGTGACTTTGGCATAAAATGCCATGTCTTACATGTAAGAATTGAGCTCTATGGGCTAAAGAACCTCTAAATGAATTATGCATTTTAGGATCATTAGTAACGAAGGTGAGCTGCCTCATGTCTGTGGCCCATGGCAGGAGCTCCAAGCCTGTATTAAAAACTCTTAGTAACCAATTGACTCCTTTATCCTCATCTCTCTGAACAGAATCTTTGAGAATAGTTTGAATTTCTAATCTCATAAAATTATGTTTTAATTTCTAGTTCCTCTTAACCCACTGGGTTATGACCAGAAAGACCTTGAACACTTCCTTGCTGTGATCCCCCTTACAGGCAACACCCTCCCTCTTTAGGGTGTTCCAGTCAATCTCAGCTGAGTTGGGGTCTGAATCTAGGGGAGTTATGGTAGCTGGGTCTCCCTTGAGGAGAGATCCTAGACGTTGGAAGCAGAGCAGGAGCATCTTGGCATGCTGATATTCAGCAGCACAACTAGAGCTTTGGCACATTGCAGAGATTTTACACTTCTTGAGTAATTGGCTAACCTCCTCTGGTGTGTTGTAGGGTTCCCGAATGAAGTACTCTTGTTCCCATTTCAGCCATCAGATCCTGAGCCACTGATCTCCATGGATGGGGCTTCACATATCCCATGGGCTGGGGGGGGTGAAAAGCCACAGTAGCAAGGTATATAACAGAGAAGGGATAACTAGCAGCATCAACCCTTAGCAGGTACCATGATGGACTTGTCTTGAAGGTGATGCTCCTTCACTGCTTAGGACTGGGGAGAAACTTGAACATGAACATGAAGAAGGAACTTGAACACGAAAAAGCTCCATTGTCCTGGTGCTGCCTTCATCTGCCCACAATTCAGATAATAGCCTGAATCTGATACCCAGTGCACCATTACTGGGGACAGAGAGGTCCCCTTCCACTCTCACCCTCAACCCTGGTGGAGCCTTCCTAATACTTTCAGCCATTTGTGCCAGTCTGTCTGTTAATTGGAGAGCACTAGGAGAAATTTCATCCTCTCTTGCCAAGTCAGGGCTGGCTGGAAATGGAATCTCACGGTATTAGGAGGAGATCCACAATGTAGGGTGGGAAGTCTTGGCAGCACCCAAAAAAGGCAATGCAAAGTTGCACAAAGCAGAACACAGGGATACTAACACTACATCAACTCTTCCCAGATGGTACAGCCCAACTGGAACAGCTAATTAGTAAGCTAAGAGTAGTCAAGTGACCTCTCTTAAGTCTCTTCTCACCACTGGTGACAAGGCCATCCTGTTCATGATGTCAACTGTTCTGTGTTCTTTTAGGTGATGGTCAGTCAGGTGTGGCCACAAGAGGAGGCATAGGAGAGGCTCAGAAAAACAAAGTTGATTATACTGACAGAAACAAGGAGACAGTCACTGCATGCTGAGAGGTCACACAGTAGGAATACCAAGGTAGTAGACTCAGCAAGCAGGTAGGGAATCAAGAGAGAAAGGATCTGTGGGCAAGACACTTTATTAAGGGTGAGGGTAGAATACACAAGCAAAGGTGCTGGGGGACTTCACTGGTGCATTTGAACATCACTAGGTCGCAGTCAGAGGAGGGGAAGAAGGGGAACTTATGGCAGGGTCCAATCTTTATCATACTGGTGCATCTGGTTACTTGGGAGGTATCATGCTCACAGCCTGTTTGTGGGGATGTTGAGGCAGCAGGAAAATATGAAGTTTTAAAATATACAATACACTTTCTTGATAGGATCTTTTGATGCTCAAAAGTTCTTTTTTTTTTTTTAAGATTTTATTTATTTATCTGACAGAGAGACAGCCAGCGAGAGAGGGAACACAGCAGGGGAGAGGGAGAGGAAGAAGCAGGCTCCCAGCCGAGGAGCCCAATGTGGGACTCGATCCCGCAACACCAGGACCACGCCCTGAGCCGAAGGCAGATGCCTAAGGACTGCGCTACCCAGGCGCCCCGCTCAAAAGTTCTTAATTTAAAGTCTAATTTATCTTTTTTTTTCCTTTTGTTGCCTATGCTTTTGGTGTCAGGTCATATGTCATGAGATATTTCCCAATATTTTTTTCTAAGGGTTTTCAGTTTTAGGTCTTAACTTTAGATCTTGATTCATTTTGAGTTAATTTTTTATACGGTGTAAGGTAAGGGTTTGACTTTGCTCTTTTGGATATGGCTATGCAGTTTTTCAGGCACCATCTGCTAAAGACTGTCCTTTCCCTATTGAATGATCTTGACAGCCTTGTTGAAAACCAGTTGCTCAAGATGTGAATATTTGTTTCTGGGCATTCTATCCTGTTCCACTAGTGTAGATGTCTGTCTTTATGCCATAATCATGTTATTTTCTTTGATTGTGAATATTTTATTTATTTATTATTTGAGAGAGAGAGAGAGAGAGAGAGAGAGAGGGCACATGCAGGCTGAGGAACAGAGGGAGAGAGACAAGCAGACTCCATGCTGAGCACAGAGCCCAACACAGGGCTTGATCCCACAACTCTGAGATCATGACCTGAGCCTAAACCAAGAGTCAGACACTCAACTGACTGAGCCACCCAGGTGCCCCTGTACCATGTTATTTTAATTATTATAACTTTGTGGTAAGTTTCAAACTTAGGAATAATGAGATTTTTTTTAAATTATGTTATGTTGGTCATCATACAGTATATCTGTTTTTGATGTAGTGTTCCATGATTCATTGTTTGCGTATAACACTCAGTGCTCCATGCAATATGGGCCCTCCTTAATACCCATCACTGGTCTATCCCAAACCCCCAACCCCCTCCCCCCGAAGCCCTCAGTTTGTTTCCCAGAGTCCATAGTCTCTCATGGTTCATTCCCCCTTCTGTTTACCTCCCTTCATTCTTCCCTTCCTTCTCCTACCGATCTTCCTGCTATTTCTTATGTTCCGTAAATGAGTGAAACCATGTGATAATTGTCTTTCTCTGATTGACTTATATCACTTAGCATAATCTCCTCCAGTCCCATCCATGTTGCTGCAAATGTTGGGTAATCGTTCTTTTTGATGGCTGAGTGATATTCCATTGTATATATGGACCACATCTTCTTAATCCATTCATCTGTTGAAGGGCATCTCGCTCCTTCCACAATTTAGCTATTGTGGACAATGCTGCTATGAACATTGTGGTTATATGCTTTATTTTAGTCCTTTTTCACTCTATTCAATTTTACCTTTATATATATACACAAGTTTTACTTTCCTTGTAATTTTGGGACATAGTGTCCTCTAACACAGAGACCAAAATACATCCAAGAACAACTGAAACACCTTGCTTTGTCCACACTGAGAGATTATAGCCCCCTACCCATCACCCCCTTTAAATTTTTTTTTTTAATTTTTAAATTTTATTCCTTTGTTCCATTTTGGTTTTGTTTTTTCAGTGGTGGCTTCTGACCACTTCGGATTTTGCTAGGGTGCATCTTGCTTTGGTTGTGGCTGATATTTTGGAATCTGCTCATTCATTCAACCATCCCTCAACAGAATAACTAGGAGGAGGAACTCTCAACAAAGAAAAGAAACAGAAACTAAGTCCTCTGTCACAGAACAAATGGATATGGATATAAGCAAGATGTCACAGCTATAATTCAGGATAGCAATCATAAAGTCAATCGCTAGGCTTGAAAAAAGCATTAGTGACAATATAGAACCTCTAAGAGCAGAAATGAGATCTAATCAGACTGAACTAAAAAATACTAGGAATGAGATGCAGTATAAACTGCATATCTAACAGCCAGGGTAAATGAGGCAGAAGAGAGAATTAGTGATCAGGAAGACAAGCTGATGGAAAGGAAGGAAGTTGAGGAAAACAGAGATAGGATGCTAGTAACACATGAAAAAAGGATTGGAGAGATTAGTGATGTCATGAAACATTCCAATGTCAGAATTATTGAGATCTCTGAGAGGGTGGAGAGAGAGAGGGCTAGAAGGTATATTTGGACAAATAATTGGTGAGAACTTCTTTAATCTGGGGAAGGAAACAAGCATTCGAGTCCAAGAGGCAAAGAGGACCCCTTCAAAAAATCAATAAAAATAGATCAACACCCCGACATATAATAGTGAAGCTTGCAAACTTTACAGCCAAAGAAACGTTAATGAGAATAGCCAGGGAGAGGAGGTTCCTTACGTATGGAGGGAGGAACATCAGAATATCATCAGATCTGTCCACAGAAACCCTGCAGGACAGAAAGGGCTGGCAAGACATATTCAGGGTACTAAATGAGAAGAACATGCAGCCAAGAATAGTTTTATCCAGCAAGACTGTCATTCAGAACGGATGGAGAGATAAAGAGCTTCCAGGACAGACAGAAACTGAAAGAATATGTGACCACCAGGTCAGCCCTGCAAGCAATATTACAGGGGATTCTGTAAGTGAAGAGAGACCCCAAGAGTCACATAGACCAGAAAGAAACAGAGAAAATCTACAGAAGCAAGGACATTACAGGCAATACAATGGCACTAAATTCATATATTTCAATAGTTACTCTGAATGTAAATGGTCTGAATGCTCCCATGAAAAGACACAGGGGTTCAGACTGGATAAAAAAGTAGGACCCATCCATATGCTCTCTACAAGAAACTCATTTTGAACCTAAAGACACCTCCAGATTGAAAGTGAGGGGATGGAGAACAATTTACCATGCTAGTGGACCTCAAAAGAAAGCTGGGATAGCAATCCTTGTATCAGACAAATTGGATTTTAAACCAAAGACCACATAAGAGATTAAGAGGGACATACCATACTTAAAGGGTCTATCCAACAAGAACATTGAACAATTCTAAATATTTATGCCCCAACATGGTAGCAGCCAATTATATAAACCAACTGATAGCCAAAATAAAGAAACATATTGATAATAACACATTAAGTAGGAGACCTCAACATTCCACTCACAGCAATGGACAGATCATCTAAGCAGACGATCAGCAAAGAAACAAGAGCTTTGAATGACACATTGGACCACATGGACTTCATAGATATACAGAACATTCTATCCTAAAACAACACAATACTCATTCTTCTCGAGTGCACATGGAACATTCTGCAGAATAGACCACATACTGGGTCACAAATCAGGTCTCAAACGATACCAAAAGATTGAGATTATTCCCTGCATATTTTCAGATCACAATTTTTTGAAACTGGAACTCAACCACAAGAAGAAATTTGGAAGGAACTTAAATACTTGGAAGTTAAAGAGCATCCTGCTAAAAATGATTAGGTCAACCAGGAAATTAAAGAAGAACTTTAAAAAATTCATGGAAACTGGGGGAGGAGTTAAGATGGCGGAGGAGTAGGGGACCCCTTTTTCAGCCGGTCCCCTGAGTCGAGCTGGATAGGTAACAGACCAGCCTAAATAACCACGGAATCAGCCTGAGACGCAGGAAGATACATCTGGATCTCTACAAATGAACATCTCCAGCGCTGAGTATTGAGGTACCAAGAGGGGAGCCGTAAAACCGTGCACAGATATCGGAAGATAAACGGAAGGGGGAGGGAGCCGCCACGTTCGGGCGCTGGGAAGCGGCAGCCACCTGCACGGGGGAGCGGGCGGACCCGTGGTGGGCACCCGCGAGAGAGCGGACTGAGACCGGTGAGCCGTGAATGCGTGCCACCAGGCATCTCACGGAACACCGGAATCCCGGTATGCTCATGGGATCCAGACTGAGACCGGGAGCTCCCGGAGCATGCGCCGGGCGGCTGGCGGGCCACCTGCACGGGGGAGTGGGCGGACTCGCAGTCGGCACCCGTGAAACGGCAGACTGAGACCCTGAACCGGGTGCGCGTGCCACCAGGCTTCTCACGGAACTCCGGAATCGCGGTGTGCTCACCGGGCATAGACTGAGACCAGGAGACCCGGGAGCACGCAGGGCGGCCGGTGGCTGGTGGCATTAGAAACACAAAGGACAGAGACGCGCCGGCCCTGGAAGTGAGGGCAGGGACACCGGGTGTGGGGCGCACATCCTGGGACGCTGCAAGGTTGAGCAGCACCAACAGTAACAGAGTTAAAGTGGCCAGAACATCAGTGGAGAACGGGCCGCAATCCCTCTGTTCTGTGACAATGCAGCCTCTGCTGCTCTGACTCTCAGAAGAGGCATAACAGACCGCCAGGGAAAGCCGCCAGAGAACAAAAGCCTGGAAATACCGGCTCACAGCGTGCCCATCCCCATCCCCCCTCGCGGGGGACACGGAGACTCTACCCAAACAGGGTTGCCTGAGTATCGGTGTGGCAGGTCCCTCCCCCAGAACACAGAAGGCAGGCTGAAAAATTAAGAAGCCCACAACCCGGGGCGCATGGGTGGCACAGTCATTGAGCGCCTGTCTCCGGCTTAGGGCGTAATCCCGGAGTTCCGGAAAGGAGTCCCTCATCGGTCTCCTCCGCTGGGAGCCTGCTTCTTCCTCTCCCACTCCCCTGCTTCTGTTCCCGTTCTTGCTGACTGTCTGTCTCCCTCTCTCAGATAAATAAATAAATAAAATCTTTAAAGAAGAAGCCCACATCCCTAAGATCCCTATAAAACAAGGGGCATGGCTTGGGACCCAGTCAATAATTTGGGCTCTGGACAACCCCGCAACCTCTCCTCATCAGAATGACAAGAAGGAGAAGCCCCCTCCCCAGCAAAGAAAAGACAGTGAGTCTGTGGCCTCTGCCACAGAAATAATGGATATGGATGTAACCAACTTATCAGAAATGGAATTCAGAGTAACGATGGTCAAAATGATGAGCAGAATTGAAAAAAGTATTAACGAAAAGGTTTCTGAGAATATAGAATCCCTAAGGTCAGAAATGAGAGCGAATTTGACAGAAATTAAAAATTCTATGAGCCAAATGCAGGCAAAACTAGAGGCTCTGACGGCCAGGGTCACCGAAGCAGAGGAAAGGGTTAGTGAATTGGAGGATGGGTTAACAGAGGAAAAAATGAAAATAGAAGCTGGTCTTAAAAAAATCCATGCCCACGAATGTTGGCTACGGGAGATTACTGACTCAATGAAACGATCCAATGTTAGAATCATCGGCATCCCCGAGGGGGTGGAGAAAAACAGAGGTCTAGAAGAGATATTTGAACAAATTGTAGCTGAAAACTTCCCTAATCTAGCAAGGGAAACAAACATTCATGTCCAAGAGGCAGAGAGGACCTCTCCCAAGCTCAACCACAACAAACCTATGCCACGTCACGTCATAGTGCAATTCACAAATATTAGATCCAAGGATACAGTATTGAAAGTGGCCAGGGCAAAGAAATTTCTCATGTACCAAGGCAAAGGCATCAGAATTACGTCAGACCTGTCTACACAGACCTGGAATGAGAGAAAGGGTTGGGGGAGCATTTTTAAAGCTCTTTCAGAGAAAAACATGCAGCCAAGGATCCTTTATCCAGCAAGGCTGTCATTCAGAATTGATGGAGAAATAAAGACATTTCAGAATCACCAGTCACTAACCAATTTCATAACCACGAAACCAGCCCTACAGGAGATATTACAGGGGGTTCTATAAAAGTAAAAAGGCCCCAAGAGTGATACAGAACAGAAAGTCACAGCCAATACAAACAAAGACTTTACTGGCAACATGGCATCATTAAAATCATATCTCTCAGTATTCAGTCTCAATGTGAATGGCTTAAATGCTCCCATAAAATACCACAGGGTTGCAGATTGGATAAAAAGAAATGACCCATCCATTTGCTGTCTACAAGAGACTCATTTCGAACCCAAAGATGCATTCAGACTGAGAGTAAGGGGATGGAGTACCATCTTTCACGCAAATGGACCTCAAAAGAAAGCTGGGGTAGCAATTCTCATATCAGATAGATTGGATTTTAAACTAGAGACTATAGTTAGAGACGCAGAAGGGCACTATATTATTCTTAAAGGAAGTATCCAACAAGTGGATATGACAATTATAAATATATATGCCCCCAACAGGGGAGCAGCAAGATACACAAGCCAACTCTTAACCAGAATAAAGAGACATATAAATAAAAATACATTAATAGTAGGGGACCTCAACACTCCACTATCAGAAATAGACAGAACACCCTGGCAAAAACTAAGCAAAGAAACAAAGGCTTTGGATGCCATACTCGACGAGTTGGACCTCATAGATATATATAGAACACTACACCCCAGAACCAAAGAATACTCATTCTATTCTAATGCCCATGGAACATTCTCAAGAATAGACCATGTTCTGGGACACAAAACAGGTCTCAGCCGATACCAAAAGATTGCAATTATCCCCTGCATATTCTCAGACAACAACGCTCTGAAATTGGAACTCAGCCACAAGGAAAAATTTGGAAGAAACTCAAACACTTGGAGACTAAGAACCATCCTGCTCAGGAATGACTCGATAAACCAGGAAATCAAAAATGTTATTAAACAATTTATGGAGACCAATGAGAATGAAAATACAACAGTCCAAAACCTATGGGATACTGCAAAGGCAGTCCTAAGGGGGAAATACATAGCCATCCAAGCCTCACTCAAAAGAATAGAAAAATCTAAAATGCAGTTTTTATATTCTCACCTCAAGAAGCTGGAACAGCAACAGAGGGACAGGCCTAATCCACACACGAGGAAGCAGTTGACCAAAATTAGAGCTGAAATCAATCAAGCAGAAACCAGAAGTACAGTAGAGCAGATCAACAGGACTAGAAGCTGGTTCTTTGAGAGAATCAGTAAAATTGACAGACCACTGGCAACACTTATCCAAAAGAAAAGAGAAAGGACCCAGATTATTAAAATTATGAATGAAAAAGGAGAGGTCACGACGAACACCATTGAAATTGGAAGGATTATTAGAAATTTTTATCAACAGCTATATGCCAATAAACTAAGCAATCTGGAAGAGATGGAATCCTTCCTGGAAACCTATAAACTACCAAGATTGAAACAGGAAGAAATTGATTTCTTAAACAGGCCAATTAATTATGAAGAAATTGAGTCAGTGATAAACAACCTTGCAAATAACAAAACTCCAGGCCCAGACGGTTTTCCTGGGGAATTCTACCAAACATTCAAAGAAGAAATAATACCTATTCTCCTAAAGCTATTTCAAAAAATAGAAACAGAAGGAAAGCTACCAAACTCATTCTATGAGGCCAATATTACCTTGATCCCCAAACCAGGCAAAGACTCCCTCAAAAAGGAGAATTACAGACCGATTTGCCTAATGAATATGGATGCCAAAATCCTCAACAAGATACTTGCTAATAGAATCCAACAGTTCATTAAAAGGATTATCCATCACGATCAAGTGGGATTCATACCTGGGATGCAAGCGTGGTTCAATATTTTCAAATCAATCAGCGTGATCCATCATATCAACAAGAAAAGACTCAGGAACCATATGATCCTCTCAATCAATGCCGAAAAAGCATTTGACAAAATACAGCATCCTTTCCTGATTAAAACCCTTCAGAGTGTTGGGATAGAGGGTCCATTCCTCAATCTCACAGAAACCATCTATGAAAATCCTACAGCAAATATCATTCTCAATGGGGAAAAGCTGGAAGCCTTTCCCTTAAGATCAGGAACACGACAAGGATGCCCACTCTCGCCACTATTATTCAACATAGTACTAGAAGTCCTTGCAACAGCAATCAGATGACAAAAACGGATCAAATGTATTCAAATCGGCAAACAAGAAGTCAAAATGTCTCTCTTCGCAGATGACATGATACTCTATATGGAAAACCCAAAAGAAGCCACTCCCAAACTATTAGAAGTTATACAGCAATTCAGTAACGTGGCGGGATACAAAATCAATGCTCAGAAATCAGTTGCATTTCTGTACACGAATAACGAGACTGAAGAAAGAGAAATTAAGGAATCCATCCCATTTACAATAGCACCAAAAACCATACATTACCTTGGAATTAACTTAACCAGAGACGTAAAGGACCTATATTCTAGAAACTATAAATCACTCTTGAAAGACATTGAGGAAGACATAAAAAGATGGAAAGATATTCCATGCTCATGGATCGGAAGAATTAACATAGTTAAAATGTCCATGCTACCCAGAGCAATCTACACTTTCAATGCTATCCCGATCAAAATACCGAGGACATTTTTCAAAGAACTGGAACAAATAGTCCTTAAATTTGTATGGAAACAGAAAAGGCCCCGAATCTCCAAGGAACTGTTGAAAAGGAAAAACAAAGCTGGGGGCATCACAATGCCGGATTTCGAGCTGTACTACAAAGCTGTGATCACAAAGACAGCATGGTACTGGCACAAAAACAGACACATAGACCAATGGAACAGAATAGAGAGCCCAGAAATGGACCCTCAGATCTTTAGGCAACTAATATTTGATAAAGCAGGAAAAAAATCTGGTGGGAAAAAGACAGTCTCTTCAATAAATGGTGCTGGGAAAATTGGACAGCTACATGCAAAAGAATGAAACTTGACCACTATCTCACACCTTACACAAAAATAAACTCCAAATGGATGAAAGACCTCGATGTGAGACAGGAATCCATCAAAATTCTAGAAGAGAACATAGGCAGCCACCTCTACGACATCGGCCAAAGCAACCTTTTTCATGATACATCCCCAAAGGCAAGAGAAACAAAAGATAAAATGAATTTATGGGACTTCATCAAGATTAAAAGTTTCTGCACAGCCAAGGAAACAGTCAGAAAAACTAAGAGGCAGCCCACGGAATGGGAGAATATATCTGCAAATGACCCTACAGATAAAGGACTGGTATCCAAGATCTACAAAGAAATTCTCAAACTCAATACACGAGAAACAAATAAATAAATTAAAAAATGGGCAGAAGATATGAACAGACACTTTTCCAATGAAGACATACAAATGGCTAACAGACACATGAAAAAATGTTCAAAATCATTAGCCATCAGGGAAATTCAAATCAAAACCACACCGAGATACCACCTTCCGCCAGTTAGAATGGCAAAAATAGACAAGGCAAGAAACAACAATTGTTGGAGAGGATGTGGAGAAAGGGGATCCCTCCTACATTGTTGGTGGGAATGCAAGTTGGTACAGCCACTCTGGAAAACAGTGTGGAGGTCCCTTAAAAAGTTAAAAATTGAGCTACCCTATGATCCAGCCATTGCACTCCTGGGTGTTTACCCCAAAGATACAGACGTAGTAAAGAGAAGGGCCATATGCACCCCAATGTTCATAGCAGCATTGTCCACAATAGCTAAATCATAAAGGAGCTGAGATGCCCTTCAACAGATGACTGGATTAAGAAGTTGTGGTCCATATATACAATGGAATATTACTCAGCTATCAGAAAGAATGAATTCTCAACATTTGTTGCAACATGGATGGCACTGGAGGAGATAATGCTAAGTGAAATAAGTCAAGCAGAGAAAGACAATTATCATATGATTTCTCTCATCTATGGAACATAAGAACTAGGATGATCAGTAGGGGAAGAAAGGGATAAAGAAAGGGGGGTAATCAGAAGGGGGAATGAAACATGAGAGACTATGGACTATGAGAAACAAACTGAGGGCCACAGAGGGGAGGGGGGTGGGGGAATGGGATAGGCCGGTGATGGGTAGTAAGGAGGGCACGTATTGCATGGTGCACTGGGTTTTATACACAACTAATGAATCATCGAGCCTTACATCGGAAACCAGGGAAGTACTGTATGGTGACTAACATAATATAATAAAAAATCATTATAAAAAAATAAAAAAAATTTTAAACACAGGGAAAAATAAACTTAATCCTCAAAAAAAATTCATGGAAACTAATGAAAATGAAAACACATCAGTCCAAAATCTGTTGGATACTGCAAAGGCAGTCCTAAGAGCGAAATACATAGCCATCCAAGCCTGTCTCAAAAAATCAGAAAAATCCCAAATGCACAAGCTAACGTTACACCAAATGAGCTGGAGAAAGACCAGGAAATGAGGCCTAAATGCAGCAGGATAAGAGAAATAAAGACTAGAGCAGAAATCAATGAAATAGAAAACAGAAGAACAGTAGAAAAGATCAACAAAACTAGATGCTGGTTCTTTGAAATAATTAATAAGATCGATAAACCTCTGGCCAGACTTATCAAAAAGAAAAGGGAAAGGATCCAAATCAATAAAATCATGAATGAAAGGGGAGAGACCACGACTAACACCAAGGAAATAGAAACAATGATTACCAACAACTATATGCCAAAAATTAAGCAATATGGAAGAAATGGATGCATTCATGGAAACTTATAAACTACTAAGACTGAAACAAGAAGAGGTAGAAAATCTGAACAGACCAATAACCAGCAAAGAAACTGAAGCAGTAATCAAAAACCTCCCAAAAAAACAAGAGTCCAGGGCCAGATAGCTTCCCAGGGGAATTCTACCAAACATTTAAGGAAGAAATCATACCTATTCTACTGAAGCTGTTTCAAAAAATAGAAATGGAAGGAAAACTTCCAAACTTGTTCTATGAGGCCAGCATTACCTTGATCCCAAAACCAGACAAACACCCCATCAAAAAGAATTACAGAACAATATCCCTGATGAACAGAGATACCAAAATACTCTCCAAGATCCTAGCCAATAGGCTCCAACAGTACATTAAAAGGATTATTCACCACGACCAGATGGGATTTATTCCTCGGATGAAAGCATGGTTCAACATTCCCAAAGCAATCAACGTGATAGAGCACATTAATAAAAGAAAAGAACCATATGATCCTCTAAATTGATGCAGAGAAAGCATTTGGAAAAATACAGCATTCTTTCTTGATTAAAACTCTTCAAAGTATAGGGATAGAGGGAACATACCTCAATATCATAAAAGCCATCTCTGAAAAGCCCACAGTGAATATCATTCTCAATGGGGAAAAACGGAGCTTTTACCTTAAGGTCGGAAACATGATAGGAATGCCCACTCTCACCACTATTATTCAACATAGTACTAGAAGTCCTAGCCTCAGCAATCAGACAACAAAAAGAAATAAAAGGCATTCAAATTGGCAAAGAAGAAGTTAAATTCTCTCTCTTCACAGATAACATGATACTTTCTGTGGAAAACCCAAAAGACTCCACCCCCAAATTACTGGAACTCAGACAATTCAGCAACATGGCAGGATACAAAATCAATGCACAGAAATCAGTTGCATTTCTAAACACTACCAATGTGACTGAAGAAAGATAAATCAAGGAATTGATCCCATTTACAATTGCACCAAAAACCATAAGGTACCTACAAATAAACCCAACTAAAGAGGTAAAGGATCTATACTCTAGAAACTAGAGAACACTTATGAAAGCAACTGAGGAAGACACAAAGAGATGCAAAAATATTCCATGCCATCCCTATCAAAATACCATTGACAGATTGGGAAAAAGATGGCGGAGGAATAGGGGACCCTATTTCAGCTGGTCCCCTGAATTGAGCTGGATATCTACCAGACCATCCTGAACACCCATGAAATCAGCCTGAGACGTAAGAAGATACATCTGGATATCTACAAACGAACATCTCCAGCACTGGGTATTGAGGTACGAAGCAGGGAGCCATGAATCTGTGCACAGATATCGGAAGATAAATGGAAGGGGGAAGGAGCTGCCAGGCTCAGGTGCCGGGAAGTAGTAGCCACCTGCACTGGGGAGCAGGCTGGACTCACGGACCAGTAGCCACCGAGAAACCAGACTAAAACTGGGAGCCCAGGAACACGCACGCAACCAGACTGAAAACTGGAGCTCCGGAGCACTCACTCGAACTAGACTGAAACCAGGAGCTCAGGAGTGCATAGGAGAACCGGGGGTGGCTGGCGGTGTTACAAGCACAAAGGGCAGAGATGTGCCGGCCCTGGGAGTGAGAGCTGGGAGAACAGCTATGGGACGCACAACCCAGGAAGCTGTGGGGTTTTAGCAACACCGACAGAAACTGAGTCAGTATGGCCTGGAGAGCTCAGTGAAGACAACAGACTGCGATCTCTCTGTTCTGAGACAGGGGTTTGGATATGGTCACTGCTGCTCTGACCCTAGAAAACTCACAGAAAGCCGCCAGGGAAGGCTGCCTGAGAACAAAAGCCCGGACAAACTGGTTCTCACTGTACCCATCCCCCCCCCCACAGGGGACAGGGCAACTCTGCCCAAACAGGGCTGCCTGAATATCAGCGTGGCAGGCCCCTTCCCCAGAAGGCAGGCTGAAAAAACAAGAAGCCCACATCCCTAAGGTCTGCATAAAACAAGTGCATCTTGCTTGGGTCCTGGTCAATAATTTGGGCTCTGTACATCCCCGCAACCAAACCTCATCAGAATTGACAATGAGGAGGAACCCCCAACAAAGGAAAGAAACAGAGACTGTGGCCTCTGCCACAGAACTAATGGATATGGATATAACCAAATTGTCAGAAATGGAGTTCAGAGTAACAATGGTCAAGATGATGTGTAGGCTTGAAAAAAATATTAACAAAAATATAGAATCTCTAAGGGCAGAAATGAGAATGAATCTGGGGGAATTAAGAATGCTATGAATCAAATGCAGTCTAAACTGGATGCTCTGGTGGCCAGGGTAAATGAGGTAGAAGAACAAATTAGTGAGTTAGAGGATGACATGATAGAAAAGAAGGAAAGAGAAGAAACATGGCTTTAAAAAACCCACTTTCAAGGAAAAAGACTATGGAGATTACGGACTCAATGAAACGTTCCAATGTCAGAATCATCGGCATCCCCGAGAGGGTGGAGAAAGAGAGAGATCTAGAAGAGATATTTGAACAAATTGTAGCTGAGAACTTCCCTAATCTGGTGAAGGAAACAATCATTCATGTCCAAGAGGCAGGGAGGACCCCTCCGAAGATCAATGAGAACAGACCAACACTATGTCATATAATAGTATAATTCACAAAACTTGATTCAAGGATACAATCTTGAAAGTGGTGAGGGGGAAGAGATTCCTCACGTACAGAGGAAGAAACATCAGAATAACGACAGACCTGTGCACAGAGACCTGGAAAGCCAGAAAAAGCTGGCAAGACATATTCAGAGCACTAAGTGAGAAGAACATGCAGCCAAGGACACTTTATCCAGCAAGGCTGTTGTTCAGAATGGATGGAGAAACAAGGACCTTCCAAGACTAGCAGAAACTGAAAGAATATGTGACCACTAAGTCAGCCCTACAAGAAATATTAAGGGGGGTTCTATAAAAGTAAAAATACCCCAGGAATGATACAGAACAGAAATTTACAATCTATAGAAACAAAGACTGCACAGGAAATATGACAACATTAAATCATATATCTCAATAATCACTCTCAATGTGAATGGCCTAAATGCTCCCATAACATGCCACAGGGTTGCAGATTGGATAAAAAGACATGACCCATCCATTTGCTGTCTACAAGAGACTCATCTTGAACCTAAAGATACATCCAGACTGAAAGTAAAGGGATGGAAAACCATTTTTCATGCCAATGGACCTCAAAAGAAAGCTGGGGTAGCAATTCTCATATCCGACAGATTAGATTTTAAACTAAAGACTGTAGTTAGAGATACAGAAGGAAACTTTATTATTCTTAAAGGGTGTATCCAACAAGAGTATCTAAAATTATAAATATCTATGCCCCCAACAGGGGAGCAGCCAGATACACAACCCACCTCTTAATCAGAATAAAGAGACATATAGATGATAATACGTTAATAGTAGAGGACCTCAACACTGCTCTCTCAGCAATAGAAAGATAATCTAAGCAGAAAATCAACAAAGAAACAAGAGCTTTGAATGACATACTGGACCAGATGGACCTCATAGATATATACAGAACACTACACCCTAGAACAACAGAATACTAATTCTTTTCAAATGCACATGGAACTTTCTCCAGAATAGACCTTATACTGGGTCACAAAACAGGTCTCAACAAATACCAAAAGACTGGGATTATTCCCTGCATATTCTCAGACCACAATGCTTTGAAACTAGAACTCAATCACAAGGAAAAATTTCGAAGAAACTCAAACACTTGGAAACTAAGAACCATCCTGCTTAAGAATGATTGGGTAAACTAGGAAATTAAAGAAGAACTTAAGCAATTTATGAAAAACAATGAGAAAGAAAATACATTGGTCCAAAACCTATGGGACACTGCAAAGGCGGTCCTAAGGGGAAAATACATAGCCATCCAAGCCTCACTCAAAAGAATAGAAAAATCTAAAAGGCAGTCTTTATATTTTCACTTTAAGAAGCTGGAGCTGGAACAGAAGAACAGGCCTAACCCATGCATGAAAAGACATTTGATTAAGAGTAGAGCAGAGATCGATGAATTAGAAACCAGAAGCACAGTAGAGCAGATCAACAAAACTAGAAGCTGATTCTTTGAAAGAATTAATGAGATTGATAAGCCACTGGTCAGACTTATTCAAAAGATAGAGAAAGGACCCAAATTTATAAAATTATGAATGAAAGGGGGAGAGATCATGACCAACACCAAGGAAATAGAAACAATCATTAGAAACTATTACCAACAACTATATGCCAATAAACAACCTGGAAGAAATGGATGCCTTCCTGGAAACCTATAAAATACTAAGACTGAAACAGGAAGAAATTGTTTATCTAAACAGGACGATTTAATCATGAAGAGACTGAATTAGTGATCAAAAACCTCTCAAAAAACAAGAGTCCAGGGCCTGATGGATTCCCCGGGGAATTCTACCAAACATTCAAAGAAGAAATAATACCTATTCTCCTGAATCTGTTTCAAAAAATAGAAACAGAAGGAAAACTACCAAAATCATTCTATGAGGCCAGTATTACCTTGGAATCCCCAAACCAGGCAAACACTCCATCAAAAAGGAGAATTACAGGGGACTGGGATAGGCCAGTGATGGGTATTGAGGAGGGCACATATTGCATGGTGCACTGGGTGTTATATGCAAATAATGAATCATGGAACATTACATCAAAAACTAAGGATATACTGTATGGTGACTAACATATCATAATAAAAAATTATTATAAAAATAGAACAAAATAAAATAAAAATTTGATTAGGTTTACATAGAAAAGAAAAGGAGAATTATGGACTGACATCCCTGATGAATATGGATGCCAAAATTCTCAACAAGATCCTAGCTAATAGGATCCAACAGTACATTAAAAGGATTATCCATCACGACCAAGTGGGATTCATCCCTGGGATGCAAGCGTGGTTCAACATTCGCAAATCGATCAGTGTGATAGATCACATTAATAAAAGACAAGAACCATATAATCCTCTCAATTGATGCAGAAAAAGCATTTGACAAAATACAGCATCCTTTCCTGATTAAAACCCTTCAGGTGTAGGGATAGAGGGTACATTCCTCAATTTTATAAAAACCATCTATTAAAAGCCCACAGAGAATATTATTCTCAATGGGGAAAAGCTGAGAGCCTTTCCTTTAAGATCAGGAACATGACAGTATGCCCACTGTCACCATTATTGTTCAACATAGTACTAGAAGTCCTAGCAACAGCAATCAGACAACAAAAAGAATAAAAGGTATTCAAATTGGCAAAGAGGAAGTCAAACTCCCTCTCTTCACAGATGAAATGATACTTTATAAGGAAAACCCAAAAGACTCCACCCCCAAATTACTAGAACTCATACAACAGTTCAGTGATGTGGCAGGATATAAAATCAATGCTCAGAAATCAGTTGCAGAAAAGAGGGGAGGAGTTAAGATGGCGGAGGAGTTGGGGACCCCTTTTTCAGCCGGTCCCCTGAGTTGAGCTGGATAGGTACCAGACCAGCCTGAACATCCACAGAATCAGCCTGAGATGGAGGAAGATACATCTGGATCTCTACGAATGAACATCTCCAGCACTGAGTATTGAGGTACGAAGAGGGGAGCCGTGAAAATGCGCACAGATATCAGAAGATAAACGGAAGGGGGAGGGAACCGCCACATTCGGGGCGCCGGGAAGCGGTAGCCACCTGCATGGGGGAGCGGGCAGACGCGCGGACGGCATCTGCGAGACAGCAGACTGAGACTGTGAGACAGGGAGCGCGAGCCACCAGACTTCTCAGGGAACTCTGGAACTCCGGTGTCCTCACTGGAACCAGACTGAGACCGGGAGCTCCGGGAGAGCGCGGGCGGGTGGCTGGCGGTGTTAGAAACACAAAGGACAGAGATGCGCTGGCCCTGGAAGTGAGGGCTGGGACTCTGGGTGTGGGGCGCACATCCCGGGACGCTGCAGGGTTGAGTAGCACCAACAGTACCAGAGTTAAAGTGGCCAGAACATCAGTGGAGAATGGTCTGCAATCCCTCTGTTCTGAGACAGAGGCAATGATTTGGCCACTGCTGCTCTGACTCTCAGAAGAGGCACAGCAAACTGCCAGGGAAAGCTGCCAGAGAACAAAAGACTGGAAATACCTGCTCACAGCGTGCCCAACCCCATCCCCCCCTCGCAGGGGACACGGAGACTCTACCCAAACAGGATTGCCTGAGTATCGGCGTGGCAGGCCCCTCCCCCAGAAGGCAGGCTGAAAAATCAAGAAGCCCACATCCCGGGGCGCCTGGGTGGTTCAGTCATTAGTCGCCTGTCTTTGGCTCAGGGCGTGATCCCAGCGTTCTGGAAAGGAGTCCCTCATCGGGCTCCTCCGCTGGGAGCCTGCTTCTTCCTCTCCCACTCCCCCTGCTTCTGTTCCCTCTCTCGCTGGCTGTCTCTCTGCCACATAAATAAATAAAATCTTTAAAGAAGAAGCCCACATCCCCAAGATCCCTATAAAACAAGGGGCACGGCCTGGGACCCAGTCAATAATTTGGGCTCTGGACAACCCTGCAACCTCTCCTCATCAGAATGACGAGAAGGAGAAGTCCCCCCCCAGCAAAGAAAAGACAATGAGTCTGTGACTTCTGCCACAGAACTAATAGATATGGATATAACCAAATTATCAGAAATGGAATTCAGAGTAACAATGGTCAAGATGATGTGTAGACTTGAAAAAAGTATTAACGAAAATGTTAATGAGAATATAGAATCTCTAAGGGTGGAAATGAGAGCGAATCTGGCAGAAATTAAAAGTTCTATGAGCCAAATGCAGTCAAAACTAGAGGCTCTGATGGCCAGGGTCACTGAGGCAGAAGAACATATTAGCGAATTGGAGGATGGGTTAGTAGAAGAAAAAGCGAAAATAGAAGCTGGACTTAAAAAAATCCACGGCCACGAATGTAGGTTACGGGAGATCACTGACTCGATGAAACGATCCAATGTCAGAAACATCAGCATCCCCTAGGGGGTGGAGAAAAACAGAGGTCTAGAAGAGATACTTGAACAAATTGTAGCTGAAAACTTCCCTAATCTAGCAAGGGAAACAAGCATTCGTGTCCAAGAGGCAGAGAGGACCCCTCCCAAGCTCAACCATGACAAAACTACACGTCATGTCCTAGTGCAATTCGCAAATATTAGATCCAACGATACAGTATTGAAAGCGGCCAGGGCAAAGAAATTTCTCACGTACCAAGGCAAAGGTATCAGAATTACATCAGACCTGTCTACACAGACCTGGAATAAGAGAAAGGGTTGGGGGGGCATTTTTAAAGCTCTTTCAGAGAAAAACATGAAGCCAAGGATCCTTTATCCAGCAAGGCTGTCATTCAGAATTGATAGAGAAATAAAGACCTTCCAGAATCTCAGTCATTGGCCAATTCGTAACCATGAAACCAGCCCTATAGGAGATATTAAGGGAGTTCTATAAAAGTAAAAAGGCCCCAAGAGTGATACAGAATAGAAAGTCACAATCTATAGAAACAAAGATTTTATTGGCAACATGGCATCATTAAAATCATATCTCTCAATAATCAGTCTCAACGTAAAGGGCCTAAATGCTCCAATAAAACACCACAGGGTTGCAGATTGGATAAAAAGACATGACCCATCCATTTGCTGTCTACAAGAGACTCATTTTGAACCTAAAGATACATTCAGACTGAAAGTAAAGGGATGGAATACCATGGTTCACGCCAATGGACCTCAAAAGAAAGCTGGGGTAGCAATTCTCATCAGACAGATTGGATTTTAAACTAAAGACTATAGTTAGAGAAACAGAAGGGCACTATATTACTCTTAAAGGATGTATCCAACAAGTGGATATGACAATTATAAATATATATGCCCCCACCAGGGGAGCAGCAAGATACACAAGCCAACTCTTAACCAGAATAAAGAGACATATAGATAAAAATACGTTAATAGTAGGGGACCTCAACACTCCACTATCAGAAATAGACAGAGCACTGGAGCAGAAAACCAATATAGAAACAAGAGCTTTGAATGCCATACTCGACGAGTTGGACCTCATAGATATATATAAAACACTACACCCCAGAACCAAAGAATACTCATTCTATTCTAATGCCCATGGAACATTCTCAAGAATAGACCATGTTCTAGGACACAAAACAGGTCTCAACCGATACCAAAAGACTGAAATTATTCCATGCATATTCTCAGACCACAATGCTTTGAAACTGGAACTCAACCACAAGGAAAAATTTGGAAGAAACTCAAACGCTTGGAGACTAAGAACCATCCTGCTCAGGAATGACTCGATAAACCAGGAAATCAAAAATCAATTTAAACAATTTATGGAGACCAACGAGAATGAAAATACAACAGTCCAAAACCTATGGGATACTGCAAAGGCAGTCCTAAGGGGGAAATACATAGCTATCCAAGCCTCACTCAAAAGAATAGAAAAATCTAAAATGCAGTTTTTATATTCTCACCTCAAGAAGCTGGAACAGCAACAGAGGGATAGGCCTAATCCACTCATGAGGAAGCAGCTGACCAAGATTAGAGCAGAAATCAATGAATTAGAATCCAGGAGGACAGTAGAGCAGATCAACAGGACTAGAAGCTGGTTCGTTGAGAGAATCAATAAAATTGACAAACCGGTGGCAAGACTTATCCAAAAGAATAGAGAAAGGACCCAAATTAATAAAATTATGAATGAAAAAGGAGAGGTCACGGCCAACACCAATGAAATTGGAAGGATTATTAGAAACTTTTATCAACAGCTATATGCCAATAAATTAAGCAATCTGGAAGAGATGTAGGCCTTCCTGGAAACCTATAAATTACCAAGACTGAAACAGGAAGAAATTGATTTTTTAAACAGGCCAATTAATTATGAAGAGACTGAGTCAGTGATAAACAATCTTCCATATAACAAAACTCCAGGCCCAGATGGTTTTCCTGGGGTATTCTACCAAACATTCAAAGAAGAAATAATACCTATTCTCCTAAAGCTATTTCAAAAAATAGAAACAGAAGGAAAGCTACCAAACTCATTCTATGAGGCCAATATTACCTTGATCCCCAAACCAGGCAAAGACCCCATCAAACAGGAGAATTACAGATCGATTTCCCTAATGAATATGGATGCCAAAATCCTAAACACGATCCTGGCTAATAGAATCCAACAGTACATTAAAAGGATTATCCATCATGACCAAGTGGAATTCATACCTGGGATGCAAGTGTGGTTCAACATTCGCAAATCCATCAGCATGATACATCATATCAAGAAGAAAAGTCTCAGGAACCATATGACCCTCTCAATTGATGCAGAAAAAGCATTTGACAAAATACATCATCGTTTCCTGATTAAAACACTTCAGAGTGTAGGGATAGAGGGTACATTTCTCAGTCTCATAAAAGCTATCTATGAAAAGCCTACAGCAGATATTATTCTCAATGGGGAAAAGCTGGAAGCCTTTCCCTTAAGATCAGGAATACAAAAAGGATGCCCACTCTCGCCACTATTATTCAGCATAGTACTAGAAGTCCTGGCAACAGCAACCAGACAACAAAAAGGGATCAAAGGTATTCAAATCGGCAAACAAGAAGTCAAACTGTCTCTCTTCGCAGATGACATGATACTCTATATGGAAAACCCAAAAGAAGCCACTCCCAAACTATTAGAAGTTATACAGCAATTCAGTAATGTGGCGGTATACAAAATCAATACTCAGAAATCAGCTGCATTTCTATACACGAATAATGAGACTGAAGAAAGAGAAATTAGGGAATCCATCCCATTTACAATAGCACCAAAAACCATCCGTTACCTTGGAATTTACTTAACCAGAGACGTAAAGGACCTATATTCTAGAAACTATAAATCACTCTTGAAAGACATTGAGGGAGACACAAAAAGATGGAAAAATATTCCATGCTCATGGATCGGAAAAAATAACATAGTTAAAATGTCCATGCTACCCAGAGCAATCTATACTTTCAATGCTATCCCAATCAAAATACCGATGACATTTTTCAAAGAACTGGAACTAATAGTCCTTAAATTTACATGGAGCCACAAAAGGCCCCGAATCTCCAAGGAACTGTTGAAAAGGAAAAACAAA